>NC_079447.1:22206468-22506468 GCF_903798145.1 Danio aesculapii | reverse complement strand
TGTACATTAACATACCGGATATCCACACAGCAGTGGATATAAACCCATTTCCTGTCACGTTTGCCATGCAAAAACAGTGCAAAGTTAAACACACACGCTGTGTGTGTGCGCATGAACTTTGTAACAACATTGTGTGTGACTCATGGTTGCAGAAAGGCTTGAATTAACTCCACAACAAATACATCAAATAATCATAGGGAAAGTTCTTACTGTAGTATTTCTCATAAACATTACATGAGATATGCTTCCTTCATGTTTGTCACTGTGCTGTTTATATGACACAGCCGGAGATTGAAGCACACTTTGACAGGCACATGGGAACCGTGGGTGGGGAGAACTAGCATAAAGAACTACATTGTGTTCAGAGCAGAAAACTCCAATATTCTAAAAGGTATAATAAATAATCTGATGGGGGTTTTGAGCTGAAACTTTACAGACACATTCTGGAAACACAAAAGACGCATCTTAAATCTTGAAAAGGGGGTAAAATAGGTGCCTTTAAAACTACAATCAGTCCACTGTATCTCTTTATGTGCAAAGTGTCATAGCAAGGAAAAGCTCTGTCTTCAACCAATTCATCACAATGTTCCAAATGTGTTTTGTGGATGCAAAAGCTGTGGGTTGCAGAGTAGTTTACAAACCCCTCTTATGTGGTCACAAACTCCATTAAGCCACATATATAATGCAAAGACCGCTGCATTTACTTCAAGGAAGAGACTTTACTTTGCTCTGGTCAATTACCTTCATTAAATTAACCAACTTTATTAATATTAAGATCTGTGTTTCCTATTCCTTACATGGAAAGAGAGCATTGGTTTTCTTCCTCCATTAAATGTATTAACATGCCCATCCGGTGTATTAATCTCCATTCCCCACCCTGTGGCTCTACTGTAGGTCTTCTCAGGCCTCATAGCTCTGAGGAAGATCTGCAACCACCCGGATCTGTTCACCGGCGGGCCGCGTTTGCTGCGAGGAATCCCTCACGATCAGCTGACCGAGGAGGAGCACTTCGGTTACTGGAAACGCTCTGGAAAGATGATTGTGGTGGAGTCACTGCTGCGCCTGTGGCACAAACAGGGTCACCGAGTGTTGCTTTTCACCCAATCCAGACAGGTCAGTGACAAAACAAAAAATAGACGAAAAGTTTGCAATGACGCAATTGGTCGACATTTCGCATAAGCAAATCCATCAAGCCGCTGTTGAAGTAAAGACGCGCGAATGAACCCACAGTATTGATGGATAAGCTGCACTCTCACCATCTCCAGCAGCACCACTAAAGGACCAATAAAGTTATTATGTCATTTTGCCCTCTAATAGAATTCATTAGGAGATCTTATTGCATTGTAGGGTGTCTGTCAGGACCCAGCTGTCTTTGTTCAATAGAAATGAGATTTGGCTTCAGAGAGAAACTAAAACCCACACAGTTGGTACTTCTGTACATGTAATATTAATCTCACTTAATCCTATTAGCACTAATCCTGTTCTCAATGCTCTGTCTCGAACCATTTCTCCCACACACACAGATGCTGGAGATCTTGGAGGTGTTCGTGAAAGAGAATGGCTTCTCCTATCTCAAAATGGACGGTACTACCACTATTGCATCCAGGCAGCCTCTTATCGCTCAGTACAACCAGGTAAACAAGAGGTTACAGGGTGTTGTTGTGTACTTTGTTGTGGTTTTGGAACTTTTAAACCAGCATGTTTTTTGTTTTTGTATCTACAGAACAAGGACATCTTCGTCTTTATTTTGACAACAAGAGTTGGAGGTTTGGGGGTCAATCTGACTGGAGCAAATAGGGTTGTGATCTATGATCCGGACTGGAATCCCAGTACAGACACACAGGTACACACTGCAGCTAAATTCAGTTGTTTGTATACTTTTTTAGTACTTCATTTTAAATTGAAAAGTTTTGTTCACACAAAAATCTAAATTCTGTCATTATTTACTCACCCTTGTTCAAAACCTACCTGAGTTTCTTTTTTCAGTTGAGCTTAAAAGATGATGCTTTGAAAATTGCTGATTGGTGGCACCCATTGACTTTGATAGTATTATTTTTTCTACTATGGAAGTTGAAGGGCATTCTTCAAAATATCCTCTTTTGTGTTCAACAGAAGAAAGAAACTCATAATGGTTTAAAACCACATCAAGGAAAAGAAATGTTTAGGTAATTTCAATTTTGAAGTGAACTAACCCTTTAAATAAGAGTGACAACCACGTTTTGCTACAATACATTTTTGGATAAATCAAGTGTCAACAATCACATTTACAGGAATTTTATGCAGTGTGTATGGATCCATGCTAGCTTTTAATAAGGCATTTAAACATTTAAAAATGACTTGGGGTAGCCAGATCTTCCTCAAATAAATGGAAAATGACAACAAGAAAACAGATAATCAAATGCTTTATCTGTGAACTAAGCCACAAATCAAAATATATGACCCACAGCTACCTGCTATATTAAGTCCAGAAACTGATTTTTAATTAGAAGCCTTATAATAAGAGGACATGGCAACACTTCAACAGTGCACTCTGCAAGCAACCTTCCAAGCATAAAGTCAACAATGATTTAGTTGAAATCAAACACAAAATGAGTATTTAGGGCTTGTCCAGATGTAAATATAACCATCACTGCTAGGCATGGGTTTGTATAAAATTCTAACAGTATCATAACCTTTTGATAAAAATATTGCAGTTTCATGGTATTGTGATTACTTCTCTAAAATATATTCTTTTTTAAATGTCTGGTAAACATTTTTTTTTTTTTTTTTTTTGAACACAAAAGCTGCGTCTAAAATCGCATACTTCCATACTACGTAGTACGCTAAAAACAGTATGCAAGCTGAGTAGTGTGTCCGAATTCATAGAATTTGAAAAGCAGTATGCGAGAAGTTTCCAGATGACCTACTACTTATGACAAGATTATGAAGTGCACATCTGATGGACGCTACACTATCCCATAATGCATCGCAATAGAATTCATGAATGGGAGTGACTCACATGATGATGACAAAATGGCATCTGTAGTACGTCTGAGCTCCATTCATACTACTCACATTCATACTGTATAGAACGTAGAAACAGTCGTAGTAAATTCAATCTCAAATGCAGTACAGACTGAGTAGTCGGCGATTTTGGACACAGCTAATATATTTCATTTTGAGAAACATTTCAAATGTTTTGGAACAATAAACATGTCAGGCTAATTAATTCAAATAAATTCAACCTTTGAGCTATCTTCATTATTTTCAAAAACACCAATTTGTTTACAATTTAAAACGACATCTTTGGATATCTTTCCTGCTGGAGATACTGTTGTCCTAAAAAACGAAGAAAAAAAATGTTTAAAAAAAAATCTTTTGTCGGTTTTAAAACCTTGACTTTTTACCGTACCGAACCACGGTATACCTTGAAAACGATTATCATCCTATAGTCACTGCTGAAACTATAGAGAGGTATATGGTGAGTTTGTAGCATGCAGTGCGGATGCGTATTGATTGAACTGTTGACCTCTTCCTGTAGGCTCGTGAGCGTGCCTGGAGGATTGGGCAGAAGCAGCAGGTGACGGTTTACAGGCTTCTGACAGCTGGAACCATTGAGGAGAAAATTTACCACAGGTTAGTTTCCTCAGATTGGGCGTTTGGATGGAGCTGGTAATGGTGAGGAGGACTATTACAATCCATAATGTCCTACTTCTGTCTGCAGGTGGTCAATAGACAGTAATTGAAATGCATTATTTTTTTAATTAGATATCAACAGAAATATGCTAATTGGTCGCTAAAGGCTGTCGTAGACTTCAGGGTTATTTGTAAGGAGGCAGTGGGAATTTTGAAAGACTGTGAAGAGCGGAATTGTTGGCATATTAATTTTGCAATTTCAAACTAACTTGAGACACACTATGCATTTGTTAAGAAGATAAAGCGTCCAGCCGGGTGAGATTGTGGCAGTGTTTGGGCTATAAGGGAAATAATTCAGGAAATGTGGGACTAGGGTGTATCATAATGACGATTAAAACAAAAAAACAATAGAGTGTTTCTTGTCTCTTTCCATAGACAAATCTTCAAACAGTTTCTCACCAACCGAGTGCTAAAGGATCCTAAGCAGAGGCGCTTTTTCAAGTCTAATGACATTTATGAACTTTTCACACTGAGCAGTCCTGACGGCTCCCAGGGAACAGAAACCAGTGCAATATTTGCAGGTAATTCATGGATGTGTTAACGTATTTCCTGTGCAAGAACAACTTTCATTTGGCTGATGTCACAAAGAAAAGATGCACTGAAGTCAGCCAGTGTAGATATAAAACGTTTTATTGATATACTGTCTGAAAAAATGTGCAAAGATTGTACTTTGAGTTATGAGCATTAAAGTGATAACTTTTGTACATTACTGTTAAAGGTGCATACTTTTTTTAGAAATACGATTTTTCAATTTCTCACACTTGTGTGCTGTTAAGTCAGAATTGTGAGATATAAACAGACAGAAACAAAAATTGTGTTTGTTGCTTGTTCAAACTACTTATTTAAAATGAGCTTTAACAACACAATTACTGAGGGTTTTGGGGGATAACTTAATTGTTTCATGTCCAGCCGACTTAAATTTGTAAAAAAACTAATAAGTTTACCTACCTGATCTATGTTTGGACAACATGAAGGGATTGTGCAGAACCCAGCTTTTTTTACAGTGTAGGAATCAGAGCTTTTAACTCAACTTATAAAAGTTGCACATTTGATCACAATTCTTACTTATTAAATCTGCATCTGCCAATTCAATCTGATTTTCATTTAATTATGACTATTTCTCTCAGTTACAAGTATATCCCTTCCAATTATGTCTTAATAACTAAAAAATGCGAGCTTATATTACAATTGCAAAATGTAAACTTACAAGCATTGAGGACTCTGAGGACAACACGTACACTTAATACACAAATACACTTCATTAAATGTACTCATAGACATCACCTATATACTATATAACTGCAGGTTAACTGTTTATATAAAATAACTTTCACTGTTCAAAGCTTTTTGTTACTAGTTAAATAGTTAAAGTTATTAGTAACTTATAAAGTTATGGTAACTAATAACCTTAACTTTTCTGATTTTGATTGTACTGCAATAATGTGCACCTTTTGTAACAATAATTATTGTTAAAAGTGCTTTACAAAGAAACTTGAATTTAATTAAATTGTGAGAGAGAGAGAGAGAGAGAGAGAGAGAGAGAGAGAGAGAGAGAGAGAGAGAGAGAGAGAGAAATCAGAGCTGTGAAATAAAAACGTTAAATTTACTCTTTGCACTTCTTTTATTGAGTGGCGGTACAGGCCTTCCATCTGTTCTTCCAAAATGTATTTTTAAAAATGGTTTGGTTGGAAATGGTATTGTCTAAATCCACTATCCGATTGACAAGAAATTAATTTATTATTAATTATAAATTTTTATGATTAATTAGTATTCATTTTAATATTTTATTTCTTTTGTTTTATAGGCACAGGGTCAGATGTGCAAGTTCCAAAACGACATAAAACCTCGAGTCCATCTCAGGGAACCACAAGACCATCACTGTCTCATTCCTCTGAATCAGGAAACAGAAACACTACCTCAGTCAATGGTCTCCCAAACAACAACACTTCTGGGTCACCAAACAACAAGCTTGAGCCCCGTTCCAATGCAAACAGCCTTATGAGCAGCACTAGTAAAGCTCAATCTTCAATGAACAGCCCTCAAAAACACAGAGAAAAGAAAAAACACTGTGAAACACCAGAAAAGGGCACAATATCTTCAGACGGACACAAGCGCAAGCATAAAAAGCGCAAGCATTCTGATGATGCCAGGTTTGAGGGCGCTCGGATTTCTCACCTTGTAAAGAAACGGAGGTACAAGAAAGAGGAAGATGAGGAGAAAGAGGAAGATCGGAAAAATGAGAAAAGGAGTGACGATTATGTGCTAGCCAAGCTCTTTAGAAAATCCGGCATACACAGCGTCATGAAGCACGACACCATCATGGAGGCATCGAACCCGGACTATGTGCTGGTGGAAGCAGAGGCTAATAGAGTTGCCAAGGATGCCCTGAGAGCTCTGAAGGTCTCCAGACAAAGATGCAGACTGCCTTACTCACGAGGGTCTGCAACAGCAACCCCGGCTCCAGTCAAGTACGCATACTTTGATTTCATTAAGTTTATTCATAAACTAATTTTGAGAGGATCACATGCTTATGATTTCTTGCAGCTGGTCCCACATTATTCAATTTATGATTCACCAATCAGATGATTCCTAAGCCACTATAAATACCCTAAGTTCCATATATCAACCATCTTCATTTTGAAGAATCCCCCCTTCCACCCCTACTCCTCCTCTTTTCCTAGATGGGTGCCACAGTGGTTTAGTGGTTAGCACTGTTGCCTCACAGCAAGAACGTCACTAGTTCTAGTCCTGAAGAAGCCAGCCGACGTTTCTGTGCGGAGTTTACACCGTGCTCATGTGGGTTTCCCCCGGGTTCCCCGACTTCCTCCCACCGTCCAAAAACATGCAACTTAAGTTGATTGACTAATCCAAATCACCACCATAGACATGCTCCTAGTAAGTAGTTATCTCTTAAGAGCAATCACTATCTGTTCATTAGCTACTACAGCAGGGGAGTTCTCGAGATCTACCTGAGCTCAAACTCCCCTCTCGCCTTGCAAACGGGGAGCCCAAGGCTCAAGGATCTTATGAGCTTAGGGCTCTCTTCCGGGACAGCATGCCAAACAAGCTTTATAATTAATGATCAGCTAAGTGTGAACTCTTGAAACTGAATGTGAAAAAAACTGAAATCTGTGCTATTATTTTCCACAAATTCAGATGTAGTTTTTCCCCAAAAATAAATTCTGCTAAAATGCTCAGAAAGTGACTCAGAACAGCTCTAGAAATTACATTTGTGGGCCCTATCATAATAAGGCGCAAGACGTGTTCGGTGCGATTTGTGGCTATTTTCAGACCAGCGCAACCCTAATTTTCTTGTTTTGCACCACGTTGTTTAAATAGCAAATGTATTTTTAGATAGATTCCACTTTGTGGACTCATGGGTGTGCCGGTCTATAAAGGAGGTTTGTTAAGGCACATTGTTGGCGCATTGCTATTCTGATAAGCTGAAATAGACAGCGCCATTGACCAAGTAAAAGCTGTTCTAAAGTCCAGCGCAGAGCACGTTAGTTATGCACCTATGCAGGTTCAAATGCTTAATTCACACAGGATGTACAGCAATTCACAAATATTATTACATATGAAAAAAAATAAAGGATTAAAATGTTACAAAAATTATTATTTAATTTAAAAAACACTACCTCCATGCCTTCTTCATGTCCAGGGGCTTTTTTAAAGTTTATTCATCACAATTTCCTTTTTTATTAAAATGTTATTATTATTATTAGCAGTATTATTTATTATAAGCATATTTATATTTGTTTTAATAAAAAAAAGTATAGATTTGTCCAGCTGTCAGTTTGGGGGCATATGAGGACATGTGTTTGGATAAAACTCTTCGTTATTATTGTTCATTTATTCGTTTGCTGGAAATTAGAACTGAATTTAGAAATAGTTTTGAAACAAATCTTAGCGCTTAACAAACTAAATTAAATATGTAGGCTAATGAATGTCTTCAGCAGAGTGTGTACAATAGATTTCTTATCCATAAAAGTAAAGGAGTAAAAGTAAAAAAAAAGTATAGAGGCTGAATGGAGGAAGCTCGTTCTTTATCCTCGCGCTGCAGATCCTCCGTTTACCTGTTTTCTTGCCAGTGAAGCATTCAGTTTTTTCCATTCAGTTTTTCCACTTACAAGTCCGCCATGTAAATAGAAAATGCACCATGGCACGACGCAAGTGACTTTTAAAGGGAATGGGAGATGAGAGTCTGATTGTTTTAATGCACGTTATGTTCAAAACACACCCAAAACTCATAAAGAGAATAAGCACAACCTTTTTAGACCATGCACCAGGGCGCAAACCGTATTTTTTCATCCTTAAAATAGCAAAAGTGGATTCAGACACGCCCTTAATGCTTTTGCGCCATGCGCTTTAGACTTTGTGCCTCGATCTTTAAAATAGAGCCCAATAACTTCAGTGTAATAAACAATACTTTTAAAAAAAGTGTAGAACGTGCAGACTTTTTATATTTGACGATTAATATTCAATATTTTAAGTTTGGATTAGGTGCACAGCACTACTTTCCATCCAAAATTGGTGACATTCTGCATTTTTTATTAAATTTTATTTTGAAAGCAGATATTGCAATTCCAAATGCATTTTTCCTGATTTTGGAAGTAATTAATTTATAACTACAGTAATACTACAGTTTATTAATAATAATATGCAACTATTTAAACATCTGTTTTCTTTTTAGAAAAAGGTTTGGCCAGAAGAAAAACTCACTTCTTTCTCAGTCTTCTGGGACAATGACAAAATCAGCAGAGAAATGCAAGGTACATCTATATGGAAACAATATCCTGTCAAACCCCTGAAGAATAATAAACTGTTATTAAACGCTCTCTTTTTTTTTAATACAGGATGCAGAGATTGTAAAGAAGTCCATGGTAAAGAAGCCAGGATCTGCCGCTCACTTCAGTGGTGAAGGAGCGGAGGATGAATCTGGATCTCTCGCCTCATCTTCTCTCCTCGCTCGAATGAGGGCTAGAAACCACCTCAATAAACCCCAGAGTCAAGAGGATGAAGAAGAGGAAAATAGTCAATCTGCTGCCGTGAATGCAGCTCCTACAGAACACGATGAGCTTTTGGTGGACCTGAGGAACTTTGTGGCCTTCCAGGCTCAGGTGGACGGCCAGGCCAGCACCAAGGAGATCCTGGAGTATTTCACTCCCAGGCTCACTTCCACACAGACGCCAGTGTTCAGAGAACTGCTGAATAATATCTGTGAGTTCCATAGGCTTCCTGGGAAGGAAGGGATGTGGAAGCTTAAAGCTGACTACAGGTAAACAGAGCAGAGCATATTAAAAGCTATTAACCGAGACGCTCCAATCAGAATGTATACCTCACCCTTGGGAATGCAGGTGATTTAATGCATCGGTTGTTTTTAGATTGCAAAAATGTTAAATGCAGTTTATTTCAATAAACTTTCCAGAACTCCAGGTTGGCTGTGAAAGGTACAAAAAAAGGTTTGTACTGGCTCAATTGTAGTAAAATGTTCATATTGTATGAAAGAAATGCATGTTGTCTTCATTTTTTATTTGCTGCTCTTTTGTTTGTTTTTGTACAATTCCTGGAAATTACTTGAACTTGTAAATGTGTTATTTGGGTACTTTTGATGAGAGCAGATATATTACAATACTGTTAGAATAATATTGTAATACTGTTGTATTTTTGGCAATAATGGAAAATGTACATTCATATAGGGATTCCACCCTATAAAGGTGCTTTGTGCCAGTTTTTTTGTTTACATGATATTTGCTATGGTTTTGAATTTAAAATCTGAAATGAGATTATTTAATGTCTTGAGAGTATCTACCTCTACCTCAACTTCCACTTACTATTTGTTCACTTAGAACAAATGAGATTTAATGTAATTGCGATGTGTGAAGCAGCCAGCGATGGTGTTTGGGGAATACTGTGTACATTTGAACAATTAAACGGATTCATTAAAAGTTACACAATAAACATCCTCCTTTACATCAACTCCTTAGTATGTTTTATTAATATGATCTAGGAAATTGAATGCATCACTAGATGATGAGCAGGAAGATGAACCACCTTAAAAAAAAACATGATTTTTGTGTTGTTGCACATTAATCACAGTGCCTTGGGCTCTCAGGGACCAGGGTTTATTGTAAGTTATTGCATCAAATTGCTGTTTGTCCTATAATGTTTGTCAGTGTGAGTTAGAACATAAGCAATGAAAACATTTTCACAATTATCTCGCATTTTTAGTTTTTAGAATTGCTTTTGTCTGCTTTTCTTGTCAAACTGCAGAAAATTAATATTTTAAGAAACTATATTTAAAATGCATTTTAATAACAAAATATTATTATTATAAATAAAGATTTTTTATTGGAATCTTTGATTAAATAAAACATTTTGTATAAGCACAAAAATATTTAAGTAAAAAAAAAAGATTAATGTAGATTATTGAAATATTCTTTACTAACCAAAAAAAAGGTTCTTTTAGAAGTTTTGTGAAAATAATAATTGAAAACTTTATATGTACATACATATACTTACATATGTCCGCTGGGTCTAAAAAAACGTCTTAAAATGTCTTAATGTCTAATTTTAGGCCTTAAAAATTCACTGAAATATTGTCTTGTATGTCTTACATCATTTTAAACGGATCTTAATTTTCCTTTGTTTATGTAAAACTACCCTTTTAATTCAACACACATCCAAACACCAACAATACATCTCAAAAAACTTTCATAAGACTCTATCATTAATATTATGCCAGTTTGTTGTGCATACATTTAGTTTATTAAAGTTTTTTAAGAGTTTTTAATTAGTATGTATACAACTAGGGTTTGCTTGTTTTGACATGTTATTTAAAATATGTGGCTGAGAAATAACTAATTAGAATTCGTTTTTTGATTGGGCAGGTAAATAAAAAAATATTCTGCTAGACCAGTTAAAAAATCCTTAACGTTTAGCCCTATACAAGTCTAAAATTTCAATCTTGATGGTCTTAAAAGGGTCTTAAAAAGTCTTAAGTTTGACTTTGTGAAACCTGCAGAAACCCTGTGTGTAAGCGCTCGATTTCCAACCTCACTTTAAACTTTTCATTCGTTTGTTGTAAATAAAAAAGGCTCAGAAAATAAATATGTAATTAATTATTCATTTGTAGCGTATTAATCAAAAAGATTCTTTTTAAGTTGGACATCTTTGTGCACGAGCATTTTCCTGTCGCTGGCCGTGGTACTGAAAGTTTCTCTTTTCTTTTCCTATGAGAACAAAATAAATGAAAAACAGCAATTATTCAGTCGCACGTGCACTTTTAAGACGTGAGCGCTTTATGACATTCATTTGAGCTGGCACATATATTACTGCAACACTCCCTCTCGTCTCTCCCCGCAGAAATCAGTCGATCTAAAGCTTGGATCTGTCTAAATATATCTCCGTTCAGAACAATAATACAAATGTCAGGAAGTTACACAGAGCTCGTCCCCCAGTTTCCGATGCATTTTGACGAGATCATAATACCAACTTTATTTTCAGCGGTGCATAAATTAATTACACGCATTTAATAACTAAAATATCATTATATTCCCCTCTTAATATCATAAACGTTCTACGCCAGGGAAGCACTTAATAGTGCAGGGGGCCATAACAGGCTATTATCCTTGTGTAATGCTATTAGAGAACCAATTATGCACCATTACACTTGCTTTTTTGCAGTTTATGTGATTTCATCCAATACCGTCCCGCACTTCAAAATTTCAGCTGCTACTCGGAGCCTCATTTCCAGCAGCAGAGGAGCGGCGGTGTCTGCGCGCGGCGTCCCGCGTGCGTTTTAAAAGTAATTGAAAGGGTCCCGCTGCATATCATTTAAGCGAGAGTGGGAAATAAATCCTCGGACCCCTTGCTGTGAACAAAATCAAAATTTGGACCTGCGAGCGCGCAGCCAGTGGATTCTCGTATAAAGTGGACCCCTAACCCATATAATGAGCAATTACTGGTCTGACAGCCAATTTTAAATTCAAAAACAGTCATCTAGATTTTTAATATAAAAAGCAACTGTGTAAAAAGTGCATCGCGCGTGTGCCCGCGTGTTTGTGTTTTGGGAATAGCATGCATGCATCGAGCTAAAGTTACACTTTTGGAGTAGCTCGAACACCTCGGAGGGTTTTGACGTTTACCACCACGTGCGCGATCCGAAGAACCTATCCAAACGACTTGAAAACCCAAATCTGATTAATTGCAATTACGTGTGAGATTATAAAGGCGAGTGTTGTCATGCTGTAAACAGTCACAAAGACATCTGGTCACTCCCTCCTTGCGCGCGCGAGAGCGGATAAACCGGAGCGCTCCGTGATTGACGGTGGGAGTGAAACTGCGGTTGAGCAGGAGACGCGAGGAAACCCTACTGCATACGGACCGTCCACTGGTACGGATGCGTTTTTTATTACTTTATGTATTGCAGAAATGTATTAGCGGCGTTTTAAGTTGTTTGTAAGACGCAGGTGAGAGTTGGAGAGCTTTACATCTGACGTTTGGCTGTTTTTCTTTGCAGAGTGAATTATTCTCTCCACTCGCAAAGCACCATGTTTTACTTTCACTGTCCTCCACAGTTAGAAGGAGAGTGCTGCAGGACCAACACATGTAAGTAAGAATCGAAAGGTTAACTTTGCAATTTTATGCTATTGGCCTATTTTAAAGCTGATACAAATGAAGCGCTTTCTGTTTGTGTGTGTTTTTCGCCTTCAATGTAACTCATGTTGTTGATGTGCATTATTAAAGTTACTTAATAATTATTAGCATGTGCTTTTGTTTTGTTTTGTGGACTTTAATGGTTAGCCACATGGTACTGAGATCGCGCGCTTGACAGCCGCCCAGCTGAGACCTTTTGTTGCAGTCTGTCTGAGAACAGATGTTATATGTCATGCCTTTCAGCTGGCATTTTGTTGGTCACGGTTTCCCATTGTGTAAAGTGACTCTGTGGTTTCCACAATGAATCAACTGCTCTCTGTGAATTAGTCCAGCACTATTAAGCAAGAGGCAACGAACGGAAATAATAGAAAACGCATATTATTGTCCTGTTGAAATGTTCTATTTTAAAAGTTTTGCGTTGCTATTTAAAACAGTGAACACAAATGGGTTCGGGAATCACGCCTCTGGAGACTTTGATGACGGTTTTCTGCGCAGAAAACAACGAAGAAACAGGACGACTTTCACCTTACAACAGGTACCAAAACAGCGAGTAGCAAAAATTACCGATTGATACTAAATTGAACTGTTACTTGCATTATAATGACATTTTTTAACAATGAATGGCATTTTTAAATGTACGTAAACAAACATTTACATCGCCTTTTGGAACTAAACTTTTATTTTATTGTAAAGCAAAAAGGAAAACCATTTTGTTAAACTCATTTCCATAATAACATACATGTAACATTTCCAAAAAGTTTATATATATATATATATATATATATATATATATATATATATATATATATATATATATATATATATATATATATATATATATATATATATATTCTACATTGTTTTTAGAATTGTTCTCTTTGAGGAATCTTCTATTGCATAATACGAAAATTCCTTTATTTATTAAACCTTTATTTTTAAAGTGTATTTAGGTTAAGCATTAATTGAAACAGATGGAAACGTAAGATATAAAGGCCGAAGTGCATGCAGGCCTAGACACTGTCAAATGTTTTTATTTCTTTATGTATCCATATAAAAAATAAATGCTATAATAATTGTAAATAATTGCGGTGTGATGACTTTCTACCACTTTGTCATCACCTTAATTGTACTAAAATGTAAGGCAGTTTTTGTAAGTTTTAACTAACCATTCATAATCAGGGACCGGATAATTGTTTCTGAATTATACAGCCTAAACTGACGCAACGAACACAATTCAATCTTTTTCACAGTTGGAGGCTTTGGAGGCGGTTTTTGCACAGACGCACTATCCAGACGTGTTCACGAGGGAAGAGTTGGCTATGAAAATCAACCTGACAGAGGCTCGCGTCCAGGTAAGAATCTTCCCACAACCGTCCAGATGCACAGACACATCACGTATAAAGGCGCTCACAGCACGTTTGGCCAAAGAAAATAAATGAAGCCACTCTGTCATTTTCGTGATGCGCTTTAATAACATCAACATAATGTGGAATATTAGATTAGGTTGATTAATCGGTCATTCATAATTAACTAGTGGTAATCTTCTCCACTAATTTGCCCTCGTCTCTAAGGTATAAAAATTGCTTAGATGCACTGCCATTTCCGCGTTTCAGCAAATGGAGCGAGGATGCGAGACAAACGTCCCGAGAAGGCTGCACCTGAAACCTCCGATTTCATATTCTGCGGCCTTGCAAATAACATCAAGTCGGCCACGTGTAATTGCATTCAATGTGTCTGGATGCAATTTCCTGCATTCCAGATTTGCTTTTGGGTTGCCTTCTGAGCTCAGATCTAATTGTCGGAAATATAATAGTTTCCCTTTTGTTCCCCAGGGTCATCTTACTATCGCTTAAAACCAATGACTGCGACGCGATAATGGAATTCGCGGCTGTAAATTAGGGATTGTAAACAAATTATTTCTCTCTAATCGGATTACCCGATTCCTATTATTAAATCTGAACATGAATCGGTCGCAGCATGCAGGGATATTAAACTTACGTTATTATTAGGAAATAAATTTTCTTTTTTTTGTTGTAGTATAGTGGGCGCCTCGCCGTTTTTAAAGTGTCAATTGGCTTGTGCTGCATTAAGAACAAACTGCAAATTGAGATTAATGGTGCAATTACGGAGCATTCAGTGCAGGGGGATCATGACTTCTAGCTGGAAGGTGCAAGGGTGAGATAATGTTGCCACAATTACATTGTGAATATTGTTGTCCTGCCAGTAAACTGTTGTGTCATATTATGTGGAGGAGAGAGCAGCAGCTATAGGCGTGTATGTGTGTGGCGTTTTGTTTGCTCGCATCATTGTACCTTTACACAATGCTGGCCAGGCGGTGGAGATATGGCCGCATTATGCAACCTTTCCCATTCAAATATGATTAATGCGTTAGAGAGCACAGACTTAATCGAATCTGATGTTGTCAAACAATCACTAAATAGAGAAATAAACGACTTCATCATGGTTCTCTCTCAGAAGCAGGGAGACTGTCAGTAGGAAGTCATTAAAAAATGATAATGAAAAATTGCTCAATTAAATGTTGTTATAGGCAATGACCTTCATTCAATTAACATACAAGAACTTCGCTGCATATGCTCAGCAGTTGTGTTCGTCAAGTTTGAAATAAGTCACTGGCTTTAAGACTACATGGGCGGCACATTTAAAAAACATTATGAAGCTTAAATGAAACAACTGATGCTTTGGGTTATTGTAAGTTTTTTTTTTTCTTCCTTGGAAAATAAAAATAAAATCCATAATGTTTTTGAAGAAATAAATTTGAATTAACATTTAAGTTTTAATGAAATTCAGAGAATAAATCTTTGTTACTCATTAGTTTTTATTCCTTGTCTTTAGGTTTGGTTTCAAAACCGAAGAGCAAAGTGGAGGAAAACAGAAAGAGGAACTTCGGAGCAGGATGGAGGCAAAGAACAAATGAATGAAGGCAATCCTCCTGCACGAAACCTCAACCAGTCTCCTGTTGACCACAGCAGAAACAAGAAAGAACCAATGGAGCTCCAGCAGAAGTGCGTACATCATCTAATCAAACATCATGTTTACATGCAATGCCTGTTTGTTATTCCAAAGAGGTCTAATGCCAGATTCTTTCCATCATGTACAGCATTAACAGAGTGGTGGGTTCAGGAGGACCTTTTTTCCCATCCTGTCTGCCTGGGACTCTGCTCAACACAGCCACTTACGCACAAGCTTTATCACAAGTGGCAACTTTAAAAGGTAAGACCCGCCATACTGACTGTCATCATGAAACCATTCACAGATGTTTCAGATATATTTGATATTTTGCATTTTTTATTTAATATGTTTTCTTACATACGACTAAAATGTAACAGTGGATAAATATTTAAAATAAATATGTTGTAACCCCCAGATAGATAGATAGATAGATAGATAGATAGATAGATAGATAGATAGATAGATAGATAGATAGATAGATAGATAGATAGATAGATAGATAGATAGATAGATAGATAGATAGATAGATAGATAGATAGATAGATAGATAGATAGATAGATAGATAGATAAGCATTAATTAACATTAGTTCATTTTATTTTCATACTAAAATCAACAGTGTAATCTGACTATTTAATGCATGAACATGAGTTTTATAACTAACAAGCTAAATAAATGCTGTAAAATATATACTTGTTAGGTTATTAATTCATTAATCAATCCTATATTATTATCTGATCTTAGTTAATCATTTATGAATATTACACTTATTCATATGATATGAATAAATGTGATCTTTTTGTAAATGTTAATGATTGACAGATTTTTAGACAGTGAATTAATAACTAATAGATTATATTTTAAGATGAACATTTTAAGATCAAATGTTGTGTAAGACTAGCGAAAAGATTGTGAATGGATATAATCCCATATCTTTTCGATAATCAACACCGACAAAAGTAAATAAATGTTGTAAAATATATTACTCGTTAGTTGACTTATGCAATTAAATTAGATTAATAAATGAGATCTTATTATAATCATATCGACAGACAGACAGATAGTTAGATAGATAGATAATAAGCATGAATTAATATTAGTTCATGTTAATCTCATATACTAATATCAACAGTGTATCTGACTATTGATGACTATGAACATGAGTTTTATAACAGTCTAAATAAATGCTGTAAAATATATTATTATTGTTAGTTCATTAAAGCATTATTAAATCATATTATTATATTATCTTAGTTAATAATTTATTAACGTTACACATTCATATTATATTAATAAATGTGATCTTTTTGTAAATGTTAACGATTGACAGATTTTTAGACAGTGAACTAATAACTAATAGATGACAATGGGCAATACTTCTACAGCATTTATTAGCAATAGTTTGTTAATCTCTGCATTTACTGATACATTTTAAGATCAAATGTTGTGTAAGACTAGCTAAAAGAAACTAATATAATCCCATACCTTTTCATTAATCAACACAGACAAAAGTAAATAAATGCTATAGATGGATGGATAGATAGATAAATAGACAGACAGACAGACAGACAGACAGACAGACAGACAGACAGACAGACAGACAGACAGACAGACAGACAGACAGACAGACAGACAGACAGACAGACAGACAGACAGACAGACAGACAGACAGACAGACAGACAGACAGACAGATAGATAGATAGATAGATAGATAGATAGATAGATAGATAGATAGATAGATAGATTAGATAGTTTACAGATGCACACATGGAATAAGACATGGATAAAGGACATTTTCCATATGCTGTCCTATTATGACCCATTACTGTGGTTTGCCTCATCAGGAAGTCCGCTGTGTTCCTGTTGTGTGCCTGACCCAATGGGCCTGTCCTTCCTGCCACCATACGGGTGTCAGAGTAACCGGACCGCCAGCGTGGCTGCCCTGCGGATGAAGGCCAGAGAGCATTCAGAGGCCGTGCTCCAGTCTGCCAACCTGCTGGGCACAGGGTCTACAACCGGGCCCGCAGCGGGGCCAGCGCTCGCCCTCAGCCAAAACACTGGAGGAGACTCCAGTCCAAACTCCAGTACCTCTAAGATCACATCACTACGGAGAACTCCAGACAAGCATCTGCACTGCCAAAAGGAGGGTCCGGATAAGAAATGAGGGATTCTAGGTCGATTGGTTTTGATTTTTCCTAATTGGAGGACAGTCTTTGGATGAAGGATTTATAATCAAGCATTGAATGCCTGCTGCCTTTTTTATTTTATTTATTTTTTATTTTTGAGTGCACTAACACACCCAGGCCTGGACTGGTGTAAAGTGCAATCCCTTCTTGTGTATTTTGTGCGTATGTATGTGTCAGACTACTAATTCCTTAGTCATTTTTCCTCTCCTCGTTCACTTTTACTCCTGATTCTTTGCTTTGGTTTGGGTGCACATGGGCGCCCCAATGCTGTAATACCATTTTCCTGGTGGAATGATGAATGATTTATGGTTAAAAAAAAAGAAATCTCCCTGGTTGCCAATGTGAACTTACTTAATTTTTCACAATCCACTTTGATGTTTGACTTGTGTACTGTGAAGTCAGGTGATGATAGACATTCTGCATTTTGTCAAGATATATGCCATGCCGAAATATAAATGTACTAATGTGAAATAATATATGTAAGATAATATCAAGGACAGAACTGTATATTAAGTGGTTTGTCATGTTTTATGATATGATGCGGGTTAACTCCTATTTATTCATGCTGATGGGATGACAACTGTCATCACATCTGTCCGTCTGCGATCGGTCGCACGAGTCCACACACTGGTTCTGTTTTGACATGTTCTATAAAACAATTAAACATGTAGGCAATCATGTACATCTCCTGTTGCCTATTGCTCACACCATCTGGCTGTGCTCAATTATTAATAAGTTCACATGCGGTAGGCCTGTAAAAATGGAAGCAATGGCTGCTCTTATTATTTATTTACCTTAAAGTACATTATGAATCTCTTGTATCATGTGACTATATTGCATGCATCCCTTGATGACAATGATAATTATGACATTACGACAAAGCTCTGATGCCATTAGGTTTAGTCATGCTGCTTTTAGAATTTCTTTATATTGCAACAAACAACAAAAACTCTTTTGAACAAAAGCATAAATGCAATTATACAGTACCGAGCGATCATTTATGAGCATATGAACCATCAAACAGATTATTAAAAACAAACGCGAGTAGCTGCTTTCATAGAAACACCTTACAATATTCCAAAAGCAACTTAGATTAAGAACACTTAACTGTGCTACCTTTGCAAAGAAAGCTGGGCTGATTAAATTCTTGTCCTTGAGGATTTTCAGGAAATTACTTTTGATAGTCAATAACACAATTGAGTAAACTGCACACACATTAGCATTAATAATTGATGCTGAATTATGTATTATCACAAAGTAGTGATTTAATTATTCATGATGTGACACCCCGGTGACAAAGCAGAGCCGGATAATGTCAAAAGTCTTGCCTGATGAAACCATGCAGCTTGGCATTTGTGTTTTAAGGCAGTACAGTATTATATTCTTTGCTTGAAATGTGTGTAGAAAATACTGTTATATTTCGAGCACATCCTCAAAGAAAAAAAACGAAAACTCTGTAGCACTTCATTTTTTAATGCGCCGTTTTGTGTTTGCATAGTTATCACAGTAATTGCATGAACTGGGTGATAACTACTATCTCTAAACCTAACCTTAACCCATGCATCACCCAGTACTTTCTTAGGTAAGTGCAGTTGAAGTCAGAATTATTAGCCCACATGAATTATTAGCCCCCTGTTTATTTTTTTCCCCAATTTCTGTTTAAGTGAGAGAATTTTTTTTTTCAACACATTTTTAAACATAATAGTTTTAATAACTCATTTCTAATAACTGATTTATTTTATCTTTGCCATGATGACAGTAAATAAGATTTGACTAGATATTTTTCAAGACACTTCTTTTCAAGTGACATTTAAAGGCTTAACGAGGTTAATTAGGTTAACTAAGCAGGTTGGGGTAATTAGGCAAGTTATTGTATAATGATGGTTTGTTCTGTAGACTATCGAACAAAAATATAGCTTAAAAAATCATTTTGAACTTAAAATGGTTTTACATAAATTAAAACTGCTTTTATTCTAGCCGGAATAAAACATTAAGACTTTTTCCAGAAGAAAAAATATTGTCAGACATACTGTGAAAATTTCCTTGCTCTGTTAAACATCAGTTGGGAAATATAAAAAAAATGAAAAAAAAATGCAAAGGGAGGCTAATAATTCTGACTTCAACTGTATATGCACTGTAAAATACATATAAAGTGCAACTGAAAAATACGTCACTAGTATAGTTAACATCAAATGCACTAATAAGATTCGAGAACATTAAGTATGATACAGGCTGCCCTATTGAAATTGGTTATATGTTAAAAAAATATATATTATTAATTAACTGTATAATAATAATTAATCGTTTTAGTCTATACCTTTAATTTAACATTGAATAAAAACTAATTTCACATATGAAAAAATATTAAATAAACATTCATTTGTCTAGACTTAAATAATAAATGAGAATCGTGCTGTACATACAGTTGAAGACAAAATTATTAGCCCTCCTGTGAAATGGGATTTCTTTTTTAAATATTTCCCAAGTGCTGCTAAATTTAAAGTATATTTGTTTTAATAACTCATTTCTAATAAGTAATTTCTTTTGTCTGTGCATGATGACAGTATATCATTTTTAGTAGATTTGCAAGATGCTTTTATTTAGTTAAAAGTGCAAAAGGAGGTTAATTAGGTTAACTATATGCAAGTTAGGTTAATTAGGCAAATCATTGAGAAATTGTGGTTTGTTCTGAAGACAATCAAAAAAAATCTAAATAATTTCTTAAAGAGAATTTAAATGACCTAAATTTGATCATTTTTACCCTTTTTTAAATTCCAGTCAAACTTAAAGAAATAAGACTGTCTTCAGAAGAAAAATATAAAGGGAAATACTGAGGAAAAATATTCTTGCTCTGTTAAACATCATTTGGGATTTAAAAAAAAAGAATTAAAAACGTTCAGGAGGGCTAATCATTTTTTAGATAATTTAGTAAAATCATATATTATGACTTTTTATATTATTACCTCTTTTTTTTCTTGCTTTTTTTCTTGCTTTATTTATTTGTCCTTAGACAAAAAGGTTTGTCCTCAAACAACACGAGAGCAACACTTGCAACTACAATTGCTGCTAAATACATCACAGAGACCTCTAGACCAATCACTGTTCAGTTTCTTCCATCACACAGACTGACATGAGACTGAGTGGCAGACCAGTTTCCACCATTCTGCGTTTTTGGCTAAGTATTCATTTCTACAGTTTGAGTGTGTGAGATTAGGTGTTATTGTGTGTTTTTTTTATGACTGAAATTTGAAACTCAAATTTGAAACAACATGAATCCTAAACTTTTTTTTTTTTTTGGTGGATATCATTTGAATTTCATTTTGGCTAAATACACTGAAAAAAGAATAATATTCATTGGATTTACTCTTAATATTTTTAAGGTAACTGATTGTAAACAATTGATATGGGCTGAAGTTAAACAAACCAATAAAATTTAGTAATGTTCAACTTAAAGAGGTTTTTCCTCAAACAACAAATAATCAAGAGCATTCATTCATTCATTTTCTTTTCGGTTTAGTCCCTTTATTAATCTGAGGTCGCCACAGCGAAATGAACCGCCAACTTATCCAGCATATGTTCTATGCAGCGTATGCCCTTCCAGCTGCAACCCATCACTGGGTCGAACCAGCGACTTTTTCGCTGTGAGGCGACAGCACTATACCTACTGCGCCACCGTGTCTCCCTTAAGCAAGAGCAACAGGTTTCAAATAGGGTCCAACTTGTAACTACAATTGCAGCCAAATTCATCACAGCACCCTCTAGACAAATCACTGTCCAGTTTCTTCCATCACACAGACTGACCGAGACAGAGTGGCAGAGCAGTTTCCACCATTCTGCGTTTTGGCTAAGTATTCATTTCTACAGTTCTTACATTTCAATTTTTATTTTTATTCTTTTTTCTTTAGATTTAGTAAAACCTGCACTAAATACTAAACTTTTTTTTGGTGAACTCCGACATTAATTGTGATATTATTTAAATTGCATTTTGGCTAAGTACACTGAAAAAAAAATGATTCATTGGATTTACTCATTTTTTTAAGGTAAATGGCTGTAAACTATTTATATGGGCTGAATTTGAATATACCAATTAAATTTTGTAATGTTCATCTTAATTTGTTTGTTTAAATTCAGATTATATAAAATGTTTGCAACAATTTGCAATGAACTATTTTTTTCAGCGTATTACTTTCTATAGTTTTTAACTAAAAGCTCCCTCTAGACTAATCACTATCCAGTTTCTTCCATCACAGACTAAAATGAGGCCAAGTGGCAGATGAGTTTCCACCATTCTGCGTTTAGGCTAAGTATTCATTTCTACTGTTCTTAAATTTTCTTTTTTACATTTATTCTTAATCCTTTGGATTTAGTAAGACCTGCACTCAATCCAACATTTTAAAAAACAGGAGAATGTCTGATTATGTGAGATTAGGTGCTGTAAGAAGTTCTTCTTGACTGAAAAAACTTTTGTCCTTTGTGACAGAAGTTCTATGAACTGAGGTGCAAATTATGTTGCGTTAAATCAATTGATTTAAGAAATATTGTTATTTTCTCTATAATTAAATTGGCCAAAAGACTTTTTAAAAATAAAATAGTAATTAATGTCCATCATGAACAGAAAGACAGAATACCCAGAAAGTTTAGCTTGCAGTGATTTTATGAAAATCTATTCTTTTATTTTTATTTGCAAAGTAGTCCATGGGAATCAGACAAATTGGGTTTGCTCCTCATCATAAACGGCACGTTTTTGTAATGATTTTATCAAAATATTGTTGAAAACAGGCGAGACGTTGGTCAAAATGATTATGATTTTCTTATATCTGAACCTAAAACATGTTTGCTCCACATGAGATGTTGTCCTCTAAAATAAAAACGAACTAAAACTACTATTATAAAAATACCATTGTAATTGCACATTGCATCGGCTGATAAAGATGCCTCCGCTTTGAGAAAACCCGAGTCAGGGGAAAAATCAATTTAGACACTGTTGCTGTTGTTAATCTTTTTTTTTTCCCCCAAAATGAATTCTCGCACAGCAAGCACACAGAAAAACAAATGGCCTGTAATAGTTTTAAGTCATTTAGAGTTATTGTAGTAGTATATTTAGAAGATTGTTTGTAACATTCAGTGCACGTGGATTATTGATTATTCAGTGTAGTAATTCATTCTATTATGAGAAGCATTGTTACATCAAATTAACTGGAGAGAGGCCAAGCAAAAACCCCCTAAACTAAACTAAATAATAACACAAATCATTTGTTTCAAATTGTGTTTGAATGAAGTTAATGAGTTCTTTTGTTGCATTAATGATACATTGTCAGTGAAGTCAAATCCAAACTCTGGCGCTCCAGTTGTTTGAGATATGCTTCTCCTGCATAGGTCAAGATACGGTCAACATCTGTGCAGTTATCAAAGCTGCATGTGCTTATGTTAAAAAACAGATCAATAACTCAATACATTTATTTTGACAGAAAGACAAGACAGAAATATTCTTAATGGATCTGATTGTCTTTCTTATATTCATTTATTCATTCATTTTCTTTTCGGCTTAGTCCCTTTATTAATCCGGGGGTCGCCACAGCGGAATAAACCGGCAACTCATCCATCATATGTTCTATGCAGCGGACGCCCTTCCAGCGCAACCCAACACTGGGAAACACCCACACACTCCCACATTCACACTCATACACTATGGGCAATTTAGCGTATTCAATTCACCTGTACCGCATGTCTCTGGACTGTGAGGGAAACCAGAGCACCTGGAGGAAACCCAGGCAAACACGGGGAGAACATGCAAACTCCACACAGAAATGCCAACGGACCCAGCCAGGGCTTCAACCAAAAACCTTCTTGCTATGAGGTGATTGTGCTACCCACTGCGCCAACGTGACACCCGTCTTTCTTATATTGTATTAAAAAGGTATTATGCACAGTTCCAGATAACATAAAAGAAAACTGTAGTTTTAAAATAATTACAAGTCATATCTGCAATTATTTTTTGTAGATACAGGCCTGTAGCTGGGGTGGGGGTTGAGTGGTTCAAAAGACCCTCCCACTGACAATGTCAGAATTTGGCCTCTATATGATCTCATTTGTCCCATTTTCGACAGTGTGCCATCATAAATTGTGAAAATAACCAACAGAAGAAGGCTTTAAGACAAATAAAAATTTTAATTATTCAAATTTACAAATTCTGACTGAGGAAATGAGCTGGCCAGTTTGTTATTTACCTACAGGCTACAGTTTTTAACATGTTCTTAGTTGGTTTTTAATCAGTTTTAATAGATTCCTATTTTTTTAATGATGGATAATAGTAAATTTGTATTTATTTATATAAGTTTTTTTTTCATACTTCTTCATTCTAAATTTTTAATTTAAAATTCTAATCTCATAACATTATTTATAAAACAGTTTAAATGCACATTTCTAAATGAATAAAATAGTATGGTAAGCACTTTGACAAAAATTGTAGGAAATATTTTTGTGCATCAAAAATTGTGGTTATAATCACCGTCCGACAAGCTAATCCAGCAAAGATTAGCGCTTGAAATGTCACTAAAATGCAGTATTTGAACCTCATAATTTGATATAAATTGAGGAGAATAACTCCAAAATGCTCCACTTTTTAAGAAAAAAGAACCACTCCTTTCAGTAGGCTGGCTACAGGTCTGATATATAAAAACTGTAGATCTCATTTTTCGAGATGTGCTCAAAACATAATTGATTTACTTCGGAATACATACAAAGTGCAATGCACCCTCTGTCCACTAGAGTGGTCTATTGTGCAGATACTGAAATCACTCAAACCCACTAAAATTTCTGTAGATCCACAGCAACTGGGTAAAGTGAGCAAATTGCAAAGGCCTATTCCAGAGTTTGTTACATCAGGTAATACCAACTTTTTTATATTTTAAAATACATTTAACTTTTTAATGGGTTTTGTGTGAGAAAGGCAATATATTTTTATTTCACATCTTTCTTTAATGATGTAATGAGGTTCTGAAAGACTATAGAAAGTAGTATATTGCAAGGAGTTGTTTATAAAGCAACGATTTCACAGCCATACATCAATGACGATGGCAAGGTAAAGACAGACTCCTCTTTTTAATATGTGATCTGCAAAAGAATATCAACGGATAAGTTGCCTTAATATGGCAAACAGCCTTAAACAAATTTTTTAACCTGACAAACTTTCAGTTTTGGCGACCCCTGATTAATAAAGGGACTAAGCCAAAAAAGAGAATGAATGAATGAATGAACTTTCAGTTTTCATGTACAATGAGAGCCATTAGGAAAACATGGCAAAATATATTTTTTGAAAGATCAATAAAGGTTCTGACTATAGGTTGTAGGGTGTATTTAGCATAAAATACTAAAGTCACTTCCCCTGAATGTATTGTGTGCTGCGTGGGTATGGTCTTTATTAATTCATTCATTCATTTACTTTTCGGCTTAATCCCTTTATCAATCAGGGGTCGCCACAGCGGAATGAACCGCCAACTTATCCAGCATATGTTATTAGTACTTCTAGAGCACCCGGAGGAAACCCACACGAGCATGGCGAGAACATGCAAACTCCACACAGAAATGCCAACTGACCCAGCTGGGGCTCAAACCAGCAACCTTCTTGCTGTGAGGCGATCATGCTAACCAATGAGCCACCGCACCGGGTATGGTCTTTATTGTATTATAAATAAGAACACTGCAAAATTATTTTCAACATAACATAATTCATTGGAATGCTTCGCAGATCTTCCCTTGACTTTTTCTGAGAATAAAGAGCCCATGCCCTTCCCTTCGGCTACAAAACCCAATGCAGTTTAATAGCAATCCTTGAATACAAATTAAACACCTTTAATTTAAAAGTCACATTTAAACAGCTTAGATATACAGTCATAAAATAATAGATTTGTGTACAAACAGCATTTACCTATTTAAACTATCTTTCCTTGTCATGTGCTTTCCATCGCAAAGTCCTCTAATTCACTCATAGTTATAATGTCTCTGTGTCTGTCATTGTCACCAATGTTGTTTTCGGCATACAAAGCTGGGTTGTGAATTTGCTCATGTGACCCATACTGTATTTCAGGGTATTGCTGAGAACCTCTGCTGTGATTCTGAACATTCTGAGTCCACGGTTCGCTACCCGTCTCAAGCGTATCCCGATGAACTGTTAGCGCAGCCGGTGTTGGCATTTCAGATGATGACCTCAAGGGTGATAATGAGGACGCAGCCATTGGCAGAAAGCCACGATACAGCATGTAAGGAGCATTTAACATTTCGACTGATGCCGGCTGCGTTAGAGCACCCTGAGACCTCTGACGAACATTCAACTGTACATATTTACCAGTTTCAGGGTCATAAAAAGTCTTTGTCTTAACTGGTAGAGGTACGTCCACCATAAAATACTGCCCTGAGTTTGGGTCTTGCAAAAGCTTTCTCTGTGTCACGGGGAAAGGTTGCGCCACTATACTGTGTGCAGGGGGGGAGTAATTTGGCTGGATGTCATATTGTGAAAGAGGGGGTGAATCTTGTACCTCTTGATGTGATGACGGTGCATCCGATGGTGCAGAGGGAACACTGGAGTTGATACTGATTGATTTGGATTCTGGTTGTTCTTGATTTTCAGGTGCTAACTTCGGAGTCTCTGACTTTTTCAGACGTCTTGTTGCAAGTCTTTGCGCTCGCCGAAGGGCTTTTTCAGATTTGGGGGGCACCACTGGAGGTTTACCCAATGATCTTATATCACTACAGGCTGATTCTGGCCTTTCATAGCAGACTGACTCTGGTCGTTCATAGCAGGCGGATGCAGGCCTTTGGTAGGAATCTCTGTAAAATTCATTCCTAGGCATGAAGGCCATACTTAGGTCGGCCAGATCTATAGGTCTTGCTGTATAGGTTTCCATATCTTCTGACATTGTGCTGATGACCGAATGAGTTTCTTCTTCCTCAAAATGTTGACTTCTTCTTTGATAGCTTTTTGATTTATTTGTTGCGTAATCTGCTATGGATATGTTGTTGTGGAGTGTTTCCTTTTCTTTCTGGAGCGGCTGGGTAGCAATAGCTGGCTCATGTAAGAGAGGAGGGTTAGAAGACTCTTGATGAGTTTCATCTTCTTTCTCTGAACCGCTCAAGTGTTCCTTTGGGGAACCAATCCTCAAGTCATCAGAGAATGACCTGTGAAAGCGTGGCTTCACGGTTTTGGTCACAGAAGACGGTCTGATGGTATTATCCTTCACTCTGAACATGGTGGGTTTCCCCATGGCTGGAGAAGAAGAGTTGGATCGGGGTCCTGTCATGTTAGCTTTACCATAGTCTGTTGGACTCTGCAAGGACAAGCTGTCTTCCTTTTTGTCCTCCTCTGATTTGTTTTGGGAAATTTTGGGACTTTCATGAGGTGGCTCAGGTGTGTTATTTGGCTTTGGTTCAATTTCAAGAGCATTCACTGTGTAATATTGTAGTTCTTCCATTTCTTCTTCTGGTGGTGATGCCATATTTATTTGGTTGTGTGCTGGTTTTACATTACCAGACACTTGTCTTCCAGAATGAGAAAAGCTAGTATTTTCCGTCATTTTATCATGAGCCGGTTGTCTAGATCGGTTTATTGTACTTTCAGCTTGCAATGCTGCAATATTGTCTCCTTGGGGATTCCTGGACTGGTACGTTTTGTAACTTTCTCCTGTTTTTGTTTGCTCCACAGTTTGTTTAGTATTTGATTTCCTATAAATTGCTGGAGTCCTTGGTTGAGTTGAAGCAGCTCTACCTTGTGAACCTGATGCTACCAATGATACAGGAGTTGTTTCAGCTATTCTTATACTGGGGTTGTGCTTTTGGGGCAATGATGGTGTTTGCTTGAGATTTTGACCTTTCTCTCTTAAAATGGCTTCTCTTTTTGATTCTCCTCGTATATCTTCTGACGCCTTTCCATGAGAATCTTTAGAAATTCTTGAAGCCGGCTGATCAAAACTGTTGTAGAAGTCAGTTTTTGGAAATATTTCAAGGTCTTTTGTGTCATCTTCTGCAGCAATAACTTTCAGTCGAGCATAGTCTGCAATAGCTGATATTTCAGGTCTAGTCACCTTCTTGTTCCTCTGTGTAGCCTCAGTTTTGGATAATATACCTTCTTTCTTAGCATCCTTTTGACTTATCTGAGCATGTTCTAGCTCATAGCTTGCGCTTCTTTCTGTTTCAGGCTCAAAACCTCTCCCTGGCTGATTCTGGTTTGTATTAGGTTGATGAGCTTGTTTTGTCTCAGTAGCTTCAATATGTTTTACTTGCTTTCCTTCGATACTGCTTCTGTTTTCATTTCGAACTTTAAAATTAACATCCTTTTGTCCATTCTGACTTAATACAGGCTGTTCTTTCTTCTTTTCCTCACTATTCAGTGCAAATTGTTTACTACCACAGACTTTTAGATCTCGAGACTGAACTGATTCATCTTGTGCATTAATTTCTGGATTTTCTGATTCACTTGGACAATCTTTCTTAAGTGGGTTGGGTGCCGTTTCACAGAGCCCTTTCATAATGTCCACAGTTTTGGGTTCATTTTGGGCTGTAAGGGTCTTTATTGGTAACTTCTTTGGCTCTGCAAAGTCTTTTTCACTCACATGTTCAGCCACGACAGTTCCCTTCTTTCCTTGTAGAGTTTTCCTCTTTATCACTTCATGTTGGTTTTTGTGGCCTACCATGAATTCTTTGTTTGATGACACTTCCTCTGTAGACACTTTTATGTCCTCTAAGTGAATTTTTGGGGCTTCAAAAGAGGCCTGGTCTTGTTTTACAACAGTACACACATCCTCACCAATACTGCTAACTTGCTCCTTGTAATTATTAACATGTGTTGCAGCGGCATCTTTTGAAACCATCTTCATCTTGTTTGTAATTTCATGACTCTTGTTCATTTCAACTTGTAACTTCTCTTGTGACCTTTTCCCCTCCAAATTCCCCTTTCCATTAATTTGCAGAGTTCGGGTATCTTTGTTTGAGACAGATTCTTGTTTCAAAGCAATTGTAGTAGCCAGTTGTTTTGCCTCGTGAATACTTTTCTGATCTTCTGAAATAAATCTTTCTCTTCTGTGTATTTTATTCTGATGTAGCATTAATGTATCAGTATGATTAAACAGTTTCTCTTCATCTTCCACCTCTTTAAGCTTCTTTTCAGCTTGGGGTATTGTCCTTCTGGGAATTTTACTTTCAATGAGCTCGGTGTTGGCAGTGTCCTTTGCCAAGGATGTGTTAGAAATGGATGTTTTTATAACATCAGATTTTGCTGCTCTTGTTGATTCACACATTACAGATTGTTTAGCCGTTAGGCATTCATTCTCTGTTTTCTTTGTGGACTTTGTAGAATTAGATACGTCATCAATAATGTTTCCTGTCTTTTTCATACTTTGTACTTTCTCACTCTTTCTTACTTGCTCTTCAACTTTCTTTTCCTTCGATTGAATATTGCTTCCCCTACTCTGACTTGATAGTTCAATTTTTTGTGTATCTTTGTCTTGTTCAACATGTCTATTTCTACTTTTTGGTATTAGGGTGGTATCACTGGTAGAATGGCCAAGGCTTGGTATACTATTTCCTGAACTCTGTTGCTTTTCAGCGATGTTGTTTGAAGGGATATTGTAGTGTTGCAATTGCTTGATTTTTCCCTCAGCTTCCTTTAATGGTTGATTTGTAACAGACGTCTTCTGACTGGAAGCTTGCCTTGAGTCATCTGAATGTGTTTGTTTGTCACCTGAGCTTTTTTCTTTGGGTGCCAGAGGTTTGGTAATACCATGTTTTATTGGTTTGTTTGAGAGTTGAGTTTCAGTGTCCTCCTTTTCTTTTCTCTCTCTCTCTTCTTGAGTGCATTTTGACATGAGATGACCATGGTAATCACTTGCCGGAAGCCCATATTTAGCTAAGAGGTCCTCATATGATGTAGTGATTCTTCCCATGACATTTGACTCATCCATAGTTGCCGTCGGTTCACATTTTCCAATCTTGTCTTCTTTTTCTTCAACATTTGAAGACACTTCAGTCTTTCTGCGAACAACCTCAAGCTCATTTTCTGCTCTGTCACCCTTTACACGTCTTTCAGTTCCAACAGAACTCTCCTCTTCTTGTTTGACTGAATTTTGTTGCTCATCAATATGACACTTACTTGACACGCATATAGTGTAGATCATGGGCTCATCATCTGAGGCTGCTTCCGTTTTGCTTGACACACAAATATTGTAAATCATCGGCTCCTCTACAGACTCCACTTTGCTGGGTGTAAGAATGTTTGATACATCTGCTGTAGATTCTACATTCTGTGTTGAAACAGGTTGTGTATTGTCCTTTTGAGCTGCACCCTCATCTAGTTTTACTTTATGTTGGGATGAAACATTTGGTTCTAGTTTATCTTTAGCTTTTTGGGGTTCAGAATAGCTTGGATTCTTCTCTTGAGACTCTGTTGATTTGTGATTGTTGTTCTCTTTTGATTTTACTAATGGTCTAGGAAGTTCTTTTTGTTTTGGACTTGCACTTTCTGGCCTTTTCTCTACCTGTTGACTGTTACTTACAGTTGCTGAAGCATCTATTATTCTGGACATGTTTTGACTTTTAGAAAGTTCTTTTTTGTCAAATAATACTAAATTCTTTGTATTTTCTTCATCTTTATGAAGTTCTTTTTGATGACAACTTTCCTTAGCTTTAGCTGATGTCTTGTGTTTTAGTGATTCCTTATCTGAAACTTGTTTGGACCGACTGCCCACCATTTGATTTGCAGCGGTAGTTTCTAGAGACTTTCTTTGTGATGCGTTGCTTTGTTGATCATCCAAAATATTTTGCTTTGTTTTATTATCTTTGATTATTAATGCTTGTCCATCTTCCTTATTAAAACTTAGCAAAGACTTTGTATTTTCATCATCTTGATGGAGATCTTTTTGCTCACAGTTTTCTTTTGCTTTAACTGATGACATTTGTGTTAGGGATTCTTTACTTGTTTCTAGTTTTGACAGAGTGCCCTTCTTTTGATTTGCAATGGAGGTTTCTACAGCCTTTCCTTGTGATGCACTGTATTGTTGGTTAACCAAAACACCCTCCTTTCTTTTAATGTTTTTCATTAATAATGCTTGTCCATCTTCATTATTGAAACATAGCATAGACTTTTTATTCCTATCATCTTGATGGAGTTCTTTTTGATCACAGTTTTCTTTTGCTTTAACTGATGTAATTTGTGTATATTTACTTGTTCCAAGATTTGGCCGACTGTCCATCTTTTGGTTTGCAGTGGTACTTTCTATAGCCTTTCCTTGTGATGCACTGTTTTGTTGGCTATCCAAAATATTTTCCTTTGTTTGAATGTTTTTGATCAGTAATCCTTGTCTATCTTCATTATTGAAACATAGCAGAGACTTTGTATTTCCATCATCTTGATGGAGTTCTTTTTGCTTGCAGTTTCCTTTTGCTTTAACTGATGCCATTTGTGTTAGGGATTCTTTGCTTGTTTCTAGTTTTGACCGACTGTCCAATCTTTGGTTCGCAATAATAGTTTCTGCAGCCTTTTCTTGTGATGCAATATTTTCCTTTGTCTTAATGTCTTTGATCATTAATGCTTGTCCATCTTCATTATTGAAACATAGCAAATACTTTTTATTTTCATCATCTTGATGCAGTTCTTTTTGCTCACAGTTTTCTTTAGCTCTACCTGATGCCATTTCTGTTAGGGATTCTTTACTTGTTTCTAGTTTTGACTGACTGTCCAATCTTTGGTTTGCAGTGGTAGTTTCTACAGCCTTTGCTTGTGATGCATTGTTTTGTAGGTTTTCCAAAACATTTTTCTTTGTTTTAATGTTTTTGATCATTAATTCTTGTCCATCTTCATTATTGAAACATAGTAGAGACTTTTTATTCTCATCATCTTGGTGGAGTTCTTTTTGCTCGTAGTTTTCTTTTGTTCTACCTGATGCCATTTCTGTTAGCGATTCTTTACTTGTTCCTAGTTTTGACTGACTGTTCAATCTTTGGTTTGCAGTGGTAGTTTCTGCAGCCTTTGCTTGTGATGCATTGTTTTGTTGGTTTTCCAAAACATTTTCCATTGTTTTAATGTTTTTGATATTTAATTCTTGTCCATCTTCATTGTTAAAACATAGCAATGACTTTGTAATTTCTTCATCTCTTTGGAGTTTGTTTTGCTCACAGTTTTCTTTTGCTTTAGCTGAAGACTTGTGTTTTAGTGATTCCTTATATGATTCTGGTTTTGACCGACTGTCCACCATTTGGTTTGCAGTGGTAGTTTCTGAAGACTTTCCTTGAGATGCATTGCTTTGTTGGTTATCCACAATATGTTCTTTTATGTTATTGTTTCTGATTATTAATGCTTGTTTGTCTTCATTATTTAAACATAGCAGAGACTTTGTATTTTCATCGTCTTGATGGAGTTCTTTTTGTAAACCGTTTTCTTTTGCTCTAACTGATGGGATTTGTGTTAGGCATTCTTTACTTATTCCTAGTTTTGACTGATTGTCCTTGATTTGGTTAGCAGTGGTACTTTCTTTAGCTTTTGCTTGCGATGGATTGTTTTGGTGGTTAAATAAAACATCTTCCTGTGTCAAATTGTTTTTGATAATTAATGCTTGATCATTTTTATTATTAATACATTTGAGTGTTTCTGGTTCCATGATTCTTTGTGATCCTGAATGGTTTGTTGGCATAGATTTGACTTTGGCTGTAATTTCCATCAATGATGCCTCTGAATCTGAACTGACCCCGGAATTATGTTTATAGGTTCTATTTACAAGCTGCTCTACATCTGCACTTAACGTAATGGTTTGAAGGTTTGAGGTGAGCTCTGATTTGGCAGATTCGGTTAGTGGTTTAGCAGGTGGAATTCCATTTTTAAACTTCATGTCACTTGATGAGGTTGTCAGTTGACTAGCTGTAATCTCGGAGCTATTTTTGATTGGTTCAATTTTAGGTTGCTCCACTGCAGCATCAATCTTACTTTTATGATGTACATTAAGTTCCTCAACTCTTGGCATGTTTCTCTCCAATCCCAAAAGGTCATTTTTATTCAAACTGCTGGTAGATTTTGAAGCCTCTGTGCTTGCAAAATCTTTTTTGGTTGTATCAGCAGGTTTAGTTGAAGCCTTTTCAGTATATTTACTTTGACTACTCCCATACAAATTTTCTTTCTGATCATGTTGAAATGTTTGCTTTTCATTATAGAGTACTGGGGAATTTTGGGATGTGCATTTCTCAGGTTTGTGTGCAGTTGTCATATGACCTGACATCAACTCGTGACTCTGTTTTAGAGATTCCTTGTTAGTGTTTATATCCTCTGAGCTTGTTACAATCATTTGCTTATCTTCAAAGATTCTGGGTTGCTGGTAGTCTTTCTGGGCATTATTTCTCTTATTTGACACTATTGTACCTCCTTGATGAGAAAATGTTTCTTTCATTAAAACTTTATCATCAGCTGGATGTTTGTCATTTTGCCTTTCTACAGCCAAAGGTATACATTTTACTTTTTCGTTCCTCATTTCAAGTGGTGATTTCTGATTATCTTCAACATTTAGAGGTTGCTTTTCTGTTGATGGTGGCGACTCATTCTTGAGATGATCATCTTGTGTTTTATTTTGCTCTTTGTACTGGGTTACACTGGAATAAGTGATATCTTGAAACAGGTGATTTAGCTTGTCTGCTGTGATTTCCTTCTTAATTGAATGACCTTCTTGGCCATCATTATTGATAGTCACACTTGGTTTTGTTGTATTTCTTGCAAGAATGCCTTGTTTGGCAAGTCCCTTTTCTTTAATTGCTGATATTTCCTTTTGGGCATGTGCTTTCAATTTCGACGTCAGTAATTCTTGTTTGCTTTGGCCTCTTTCTTTGTAAGACATGGCTCTTGTTGTAACCTTGTCTGTGTCTTTACTCATTATTCTATCTTTTCTGTCATTGCTGATATTTGTTGCATTGTGGAATTCCTTTCTAATATAGCCAGGTGATGGACTTATAACATCCTGCACTTTGTAGCCTTGTTGTTCTTGCTCCTTAGCAGGATCTGTTGTGGTTAGTTTTTCAGCTGCATCCAATTTAACTTGATTTTGTGAATTTTCCGATTTAGACATACTTACTGAATTTTCCTTTAGTCTTCTTGCCTGCTCGTTATCTCTGATGGCAAGAATATCATTAATGCTGAACCTGTCTTGTTTAGTTGAGTTATTTTGATCTGAGATGTCAGTTGATGACTGATGACTGATGGCTGATTCTCTGTCCTGCAATCCAGGATTTGGTGCACCTTTGCTAGTAATGAACTCTGTTGTACTTGACAATGTATTAGAAACATTATAACTCTTGGCACCAGTTTGTTCCATGGTCTCTAATTGTTTTTGCATCCACATGCTTTCCTTGGTGAGCCTGTCTTCACTTGTTGCCATGTGCCACTGTTTGTTACGCTCATACTTATATGGCTGATAAGAGTACAGTTCTTCATTCTTTTGGGCTTTATGGTCTTGTAAAGGTGCATACACTCTCTGATCAAATGTCTTTTGCATTGCCATACTGTTAGAAGACACATTCTGTTCTGGTGCTTTAACAAGATCATTTGTTACATTAAGGCTTTGTAAACCACCATAGACTTCTTTTGGAGGATGTGTTATAATCTGCTTTTTTATAATTCCATATGATTCAGCATGCTTTGAAAATGTGTTTAATTGATTGTCACTGTAAAATGTTTTCCTGGGTGATATAGTGTCTTCTCTGATCTCTTTCGCTTCCTCCTTTGAAAGTCGACCAAGTTTTATGTCTTCATTCACTTTTTGCATATAAGTTTCCTTTCGAACAGAATAATTATCATTGGCAGAATATTGCTTGGCGGTGGCCTTCCTCTGTTTGTCCATCTCAATCAGAGCTGCTATTTCTCCTCTAAATGGCCCTGATTCAGATCGGTCGTCTCTTTCCTTGACTGAATCAAATTTGTCCCAACGACATCTTTCTTTAACAGCCTCATTTTGGCTATGCTCAATAAAAGTTTTTCTTCCAAAATCATTTCTTTGTTGTGCATCATTTTGACTCAAGTTATCACTCTGGCCGTACTGCTCTGATGTCTGAGCGGGCAGAGAATGTGTTGGAGGGTAAGCCTTTGGAAGCATGTTTGCTATTTCTGGCCTTGCAGGACTAAAAGTATAGTTGAGGTCTTTTAATTGACCTTCTGAAGTCAGAGAGCTTTTATGCTGTGCTGATAAATTGTGTGTTGAGAGCCCTACATTAGCCAGCGATTCTCTGCTGGGAGAGTGACCCTCTGAACTTCCATAGACTGATTTGTAATTAGCTACTCTTTCCTGAATTTGAGGTGAAGTTAATGTCAAATTATCATATGATCCAAAGACATCAGTATAATCTTTAAGGGTGTTAGGGGCTGCACTGGGCTCTTGGATTGAGTTGCATGAGGCCCGTGCATCCGTTCCAGACAAATTCTCATGAGCAGTTTCTTGGGATACAAATATATCTGAAAATCTGGATTCCCGGCCCTCCAGCTTTGAGGTCTGCTTATTTCGGTCTGTTATTTCTAGCCCTTTAAATCTAGTGGGACTGTATGTACTCTTTACTCTTTTTCGATTGTCTTTGAGGTTGAACAGAAGACTTGAAGCTTTGGATTTGTAGCTGTCACGCAGATGTTTGACATCAGTCTGAAGTTTAAGGTCAGCTTCACTCTGCGAGGAATAATCAGAAACAGAAGGAGTGTGTGCAAACCGCAGGATCTCAGACGTCTCTGTTTCTTGTCTTGTGTGAATGACCGGTGTGAGAAGCTGAGTGATACTGAATGGCGTCACACTGCTAGGCAGGGTGCTTTCAACCACTATCTCGTGTGTTACTTTGCTATTGCTAAATAAGTTTGAATCCGGTCTACATGTCCTCTCATTAGAAGGTGAGACCGTGGAGGGCCGGTTGACTGGTTTGTTCCTTACAAAGCTGTTGTTTTTCTTCCAGGGTGGGTAGTTGGATGCTATCTCGGATTCGCACCTTTTCTCAATTGCAGAGGCTTTCTGGATGACCGTGGACCTGGAGCGCTGACTAGCCACAACATCCTGAATTTGTCGCTGACTTAAGCTCCTACTTTCGCACAGAGAGTTAGGAACTCTGTGGTTGTCTTTCAGCTCTTTGTACATGGGAGAATCATACCACCTTGGGAATTCATTAGCTGACATAAACCCTGACACGTTTGTACTTTCGAAGGAGAATCTGTTGTATTCTTCCCACAGCTGAAAGGGACTGAATTCACTATGAAAAAAACAGTTTGTGGAGTTCATTGTCAACTTACTTTTCGAGGTTTTCATCAGGACAGTTGTGTCCATCTGGCCCACTGCACTAGCCATTTCAGATGCATAAACATTGTTTCTGTAAGACTGAAAAGAGCCCAGCTTAAAATTATGATGGTTTTCTGAAAAGTCAGAGAGTTCCCTCTGGATGCTCAGCAGAGCTGATTTGTCCCATGATTCACTGCCAAAGTCTCTGTACCTTTCTCTTGCCAGAATAATGTCACATGTCCCACTGTCACGGTAACACTCCCCTGCACTAAAGGCTTTGATTAGAGATGACACTCTAGATGAGCTCCGGCCCTGCTGCCACGCCACCTCATTGGAGCCATTGTTCATGTAAGGCAAGCTTCCTTCTCTGAAAGCCTGTTCCTGATGGGTTACATCCACATAGGAATGCTGGAATGTTGAGGTCATCTCGGGCTGTGCGTCTGTCTCCCCATATTTCTGAATGCTATATGAAAATGTCTCCTGGGATGCTGTCTTTTGTTGGGTTTCCTCAGCAAATGCTTTATGTCGTTCGGTAGGAGATGAAGAGAATTCTGAGTCATTGTAAATGGCCTCTTCTCCAATGCACAGGCTCCTGAAGGCACGATCGGTAAGGTTGCTGACCTCCCTGTCCGTGTCATCCATAAAGCTGCCGCAGCTGGATGTGTCACTGAAGCCATCAGAGTATTTACGGTGGCCCTGCATGCTTTCCCGCTGGCCTGTGTGGCACTTTTCCAGCGAGCTCATTTCAAGTGCTTACTCTCATGGACAGGGTGCAGTTGTCCCTGTCAGTCTTGGAGGTGGCTGACACGGGGTGTCTTGCATTTAAGTAGCTCACCTTCTAAAAGGTGATCAAAATGCCGTCCTTTCCTGCAAGAGTAGCAAAGATGTCATAAACCTTCTGTTCACTGTAGTTCTCGGAAATCAGACTACTCCTGGAGAGTGATTCAGATGTCTAGTGAACATTTTAAAATTTATTATGAAGTATGATATCCAAACACTTTTCAGATCTTTGACCTTTGAATCTGATCATTTGTGAGTTGAGCCACATACCTTTGCCTTGCATACTGCAGATTCATATCACGTGAGTTATATTTAGAGAAGGAAACGGCTTCCCATTCTTACACAAGATCATATATTAGAATTTTTTAACACTTGCTTAAACACTAAAATAAGTCCCTTTGAAACCCACTGTACATGGACTTGTCATGGTATTGCTAGCATAGTAAATTGTTTCCAGCATTATGTTTTTATTCCTGAATACACCAGTGTTTAGTATCAACATACTGTTGTTATTTTATTATTTTTTACATTTTAGGAACTTGTGTTGCTTTGTTTTTTAATGCATCTATATTTTTTCTATTATTATAATAATAATTATTATATATATTTTATTAGTTTTAATTTGTTTATCTTGTGTTATGCTCAATTTTGAGTTTTTGTTTTTTTAATGAGTCTATATATTTTCCTGTTTTTATAATAATTATTATTGTAATTTAGATTTTTGTATTAGCTTGAATTAGTTTATATTTTCCATTTTGTTATGATTTTGTGGTGTTATGTTCAATTTTTTTGTTAGTAATAAGTAATTGTGTTTGCCTTAACTTATCAGAGCTATTGCGACAACTCTGAAGCCTATACTTAATATTTACTTAATATTACACTTAATATTCAGATTATCATTAAACCAAGTTTCAGATTAGTTATATTAGAATTTTTTAAATGACATATTCCTAAATTACAGGCTTAGATTAGGTTGCACTTAGTATAAATTTTATCTTTTATTAAAGCACAATAAGTAAATAAACTTAAAACCATCATGGCTTCATTGTAATGGAAATGTTTGATAGATTAAATTGACCTGGGTAATTATTAAACCTGTTTAGCATAGCAATTTCATTTCCTGATTAAAATTTAGAACATATATACTGTACACAAGCAATAATACATAAAACATATTCTGCATTGCTCAATTGCATCTGTCTATAAGCCATATTATAATAATATGAACATTGAAGATAAGTTTAGTCTTACCTTTTGCTCTTATATTTCATTTTTTAGTGGAGAAAGTAGATCTTGTGCTTCAGAAAGCCATTCCTTATTTGCAGCATACTATATGTGGCAAACAGCATCAAGAAGTTTCTTTGCAACAATTCGTTTTCTGAGCCCTCCTTAAGTTGACAAAGTGCAGTGGTAAAGGCCACTTAGTACAAAGCCCCTAAGAGAATTTTCAGAAGTAGCAACACTGGAACAGCAGTGAAATCAAGCAGAGACGATAGAGCTGGAAACATGGGACGATGGCTTGAGGCAGCTCACATATTGGAATAACCATGTGGTGTCAAGTGTCAAGCAGATGGAAAAAAAGTTCTGTAATTCTGTTGTGCCATGCCAGGTCTTAATAGTCAAACATCTGAACAAGTGAAATTTCTAATGCCAAAAAGAAAAACAAATCCCTGTTGTTTTGTAGCTTAACATGTATCCACTTGTGAGGTGGTTGTTGTGGTAGACAGCATGTATCTATCCAGATGAACATATGCCCACGGTGTAAAAATAGCTTGTTGCTTCACTAGCAAGTGTCACCCACTTCTTTTGGCTGAACCGTGCTTTAGACAAGTCAACAGATGATATGCGAGCCCTCCTTGGGATTTCATGAGTTAAACATGTCCATTAGTTTTTCCATTCTGAATTTTTATTTCCATTCAATTTTTTAATTATGCTTAATATGAAAGAAAGGCCAGTTATAAAAAAAAGCAGCACAGTCTCTGCTGTCATTTATGTTAATAAAAAGTTGTAATAAATGGGTCACAATAGGAGGGGTATTTTTTGAGCCGTCTCCTCCCCTTCTCCATTTTCGAATGTACCCCTGATGTCAAGCAGTCTCACTCCAGTCTTAACTTTGCAGCCAGCCACTGCTATAATAGGACATGGGTGCAGTGAGCTCTTTCCCAGGAGTCTTGGCTACTGCAGAGGGCCTGGTGTGTAAAGATGATGGACACTCACACATGGAGCAGCAGGGCCGCCCTCTCTCCTCTTTAGAGCTCTGTTGCTAAGAGCACTCTCGCTCACTACTTCCTCGCCACTACCAGCTGTACTTTACAGCACTGTCTGATACAGAGCCATTCATTATCCTCAGCTGAACAAGATGACATGTTATGTTCAAAACAACATGATCCTGACAGCTGAGAACACAGTTAAAGTATTAATACAGTATTAAAAATCTTTCATTTATGTAATTGTTGTATTAATGTTTGCAGTGGTGCTTCAATCCACTGTGGCAATCCCTGATAAAGCAGGGGATAAGCAGAAGGAAAGTGAGTGAGTGAATTTTTGTAAAATCATATTGGTTTTTGACCTCCGTGAAGTTGGCACCCCATAAAAACAAATAATCCTCAAAACGATGCCATTCGTTTGTGCTGATTTGTGCCGCAAAAAACAAACGTTTGTGCTGGTTTGGGGTCTGAGATATTAAGCATAATTTTTTTTGAACGTGTGATGTCACTCCCCCCCCCCCCCCCCCCCATGTTACTCAAATCACTTCAAATCAGCACAGGTCATTTAAAAAGCTCTCAGAATAACCTACATTGGACTAGGCTATTTTAATATCTAAAACACAAAGCATCATAAATGAAAATTCTACCAGCACAAACAAATTACAATATTTTAGAATATCATGCATGTTGTGGCTGGTGATGTCATTATCTTTAATTCAATATTTTAATAATAGAAGCAGCAATAACAAAACTTTCATAGGTACAATCCAGCACAAATGAAACACAAGCGTGACTATTTTGGTAAATATGAACCAACTAAGGTAAAGAAACCTCTGAATGATCTATTATTATTTTATTAGGCCTACTAATAGTATTTTTAAAAAATAAAAATACCAATATCAATATAAATATCTGATGTTCATTTCAACAGCACAAATTGGGCACAAACAAATGACAGCACTTTCTGTGAGATTTAGAGGAACTGTAGTGAACTGCTCCAGAAATATTTTGGTTATATCTAAACAATAAAAATAAAGTGTTTTTTTATTTATTTTTTATTGGCATAAGCATAAATCGGGCACAAAAGAATGACACCAGTTTTGTGCGATTTAGGAAATAATGGGGTGGACAGTGACGTCACGGCTCCTGAAATACTTTGATAAGGCAATATCTAAACAATAAAAAAATATAAAGTGTTTGTTTTAATGGCACAAACCAGCACAAATCGAGAACAAACGAATGACACCAGTTTTGTGCGATTAAGAAAACCTGGGAAGGAGAGTGATGTCACGACTCCCAAAAATGTTGGTTATATCTAAACGAGGAAAACAGATACGGTGTTTGTTTTAACTGCACAAACCAGCACAAATCAAGCACAAACGACATGTGCTGATTTGAAGTGATTTGTCCAACATGGGATGGAAAGTGACGCCACTCGGTAAAAAAAAAAAAAAAGCTTAATATCTCAGACCCCAAACCAGCACAAATGTTTGTTTTTGCGGCACAAATCAGCACAAACGTAGCACAAACGAATGGCATAGTTTTGGGGATTATTTGTTTTTATGGGGTGCCAACTTCACAGAGGTTCGCTCTTGATCATGAAAAATGCATTTTGCTTTACACTGCAAGAGTTTTTCTAAGTAAATAATTGCAAAAAAATACTTACTCCTTCATTTTTTTTGTTGTGTAATTTGCATATACATACAACAAATAATAATTTGTTTCATACAGTATAAGCACACTTGAAGTAACCCAAAACAGCAACAGTGTGAGTTTTGGGGCTGGACTATCCTACTAGTTGAGCATGACATTAGCAATGCCAAGATTGTGGGTTCAATTTCAAGTGAAAGCAAGGACTAATAAAATGTGTATCTTTAATGCTGCTTTAGAAAAATCATCTGCCAAAAGCATAACTGTAATGTAATGTTAACAAATGACAAACAGAGTGTGTTTTGCCAAGACAGGTAAATACACAGAAAATAATCCTAATTGGAGATGCAGAGAGTTCTTACAAATAAATGTATATAATAAGCATTTTGTTCCTAAAAAATGCTGATTTATTTATTTGAGTGCAAAAGAAACTCTGCATTGTATTCCGTGTGAGGCATTGCAGCAGTAACTGCCGCTATCACAAGATTTAAGATTTAAGGGGGCCCAGTGGAGTATACTGCACTCTTGTAAAAACTCTGATTATATTACATGTGTATGTTTGGTTCTGAAGGATCGGGTAGGTGCTGAACCCTATAACAGGTCAGAATGGTCTCTTCCAAACACTGGTCATTCCCTCTGTGAATCACCCCTCGTCGTGACATTTATGGGATCGTACTGCAATTACAGACCCTCTGCTTGTCAAACGTATCTGAATGCTTTATCAGGGACCAAATACCAGTTCTCTTTTAATACACTCCGTTTATTGTTGCACAGCTGCAAATGCAGAGTTGTTATCAAGGTATTAAGCCTCTTATTTTTAGCTAAAAATATCAGTCAATGCAGATGTCTATTTTAAAACCTTATAAAGGGCAGTGGAGTAAACCAGTTACAGTTAGCTCCAGTTACAACAGTTGTGAATGGCCTCTGATCCTGTTATAAATGTTAAAAGTCCTAATTCAGTTTAATTTGCATTGTGTTGACTGCAGGCAAATAAAGTGCAACAGTCTGGCTCCTGAAGTAAAAGCTCCATTTATTTTCTCCATTTGGAAATTGATTTTTACAAAACTAATAAAGCTTTAAAGACAGACCTCTTAAGGGTTCAGAGGTTGTTAATCAATGGTATATGCTTTTCTGGAACCCATCATATTATTTCAAGTTTTTTTTTTTAAAACAAACGACATTAAAGTGTAATATTGAAATTTGTACTGAAAAACTACATTACCCATGATGCTGTACAGATAACTGCATCACAGCACACCAAAAAGGTCTTTAAAACTACTGTGCCAAGGCATTTTAGTTAAATACATAGTCTAGATCCTTTGTCTTTTTTTGCCAGATATTTATATAACTTTTACTTCATTTAGTTCAGTTTGCAATGTGTTTCACTTCATTTTGATTGGTTGATTTGGTTTAGAACTCACAACACTTGCAAGTCTTTTTTTCCTCTGGAAAGTAGCTTTTAGCACTAGTTCAACCAGGAAGACCTAATGTCATATCACTCAACACAATCAGTTCCCACCAATAGCCACGAGACACAAGGAAAACCAATTGTCACGTCACTTATCACAATCAGTTCCAAACAATAGCCACGAGACCACAAGGAATCTATAAGTAATTCATTCATTTCATTCATTCATTTGGTTGCTGCAGATACTGATACAGACATTCAACCACCAATCATGATTCAACATTCTCCCCACCACCACCAGGTTGGCCCTGTCCAGGGGGTAAGCTTCGCCCCTGCATTCGTCCTCGCCAAAGAAATCCTATGTTTTTGTTAAATAAATCTTTTGTCATATAATACTCATCGAATAAATGAAGCGTTCAGGTACAAAAACCTCTAAGTGCCATCTGACATTTCTATTGAAAATGAAATTTTTTCTCAGCCTCCTTTGTATATGTTGAGTTATTTTACTTTAAAGACCAGGAAAAAGACTCATTCCTTGCCATAAAAGTGATATTACTGAACATACACATAGGAGCTTGATAAAAATACTAATTTTTGAGGAAAATTTGAGACAGCATTAAGAGGTTTTTGCATCGAAACTCTTCAAATGTACTTCAATATCATATATATCCTATTTATTTTCCTACTCTTTCTGGTAGAATCAACACTACTAAAAAAGTGGGGGGGAACTAAATTATGAATTTATAAATAGCAGAAAACAGCACCTTTGCCTCAACCAATGGCATAAATTGGGGGTATGACTATGTATTTATCTAGATAGGGAAACTGTATTCTGTAACTATTTTAAGCCCACACAATAATCTTAATAGAAATGTCTCCTGTTCTGTTATTTGCCTATAAAGGCAAATAATTAACACAGTCAGTTATCGCACTGACTGAAAGTATGCCATCAAATATTAAACTACGTCACCGTTTCCCGGCTCATTTACAAAATGCCGCTGAGAGAAAATAACGCATAGCCCTTCTTATGGCGCCTGTAATGTTCTCGGATATTGATTGTATCAGGGATATTAGCTGGTCTGTGACTTAATCAGCCACCGCCCCCATCTGAATAAAGCTTGAGCTAAACGAGTCCCTCCTGAGGGGCACGCTCTGTCTCTTTTTATTAAAACCCCACAGTCATTTCAATGAAAATGTCAATAGATCTTCTCTTACATGCCTTTTCAAGAGAAAGAACTAAATCCTAAGAGACAAAACACTTTGATATACGACACTTTCTTTGTTTAATTCAATTGGAGGCCGGCTACAGCAATTCAGTAGTTCACAGCTAATCAAACTGGTTCTAAATGTACCACATGATCACCGACATCCAAAGATCGTGATTCAAGAGTTTTATTCGCAGAAATGTGCGTCACGGTTTACTGATTCTGGAAGGCTAGTGGGAAACGGCAACAGGCTATAATATGTAAATAATCTAGGTCATTAAACCGTCCCATTTCCACACTGGGTGTTTTTTTAGAGTGCCACAATGCTGGTCTTCTGCACATCCAGTGGTATAATTATAAAACCAATTAACTGAGAATAATTTGCCCTAATGGCAGAGCCAATAAACAAACAAACTGAGCGAGTGATTTAATGGAAGGGTGTCTTTGCGTTGCTTTGTTGCCTTGCGAGTGGCCCAAATGAGTTTAACAAGAGCTCCCTCGAGATGCTACATATACCAGAGATATGAGAAAGCATCTCCTTTTGATTTCCCCTGATCCTCCACTCCCATTAAAAACTTTAAGAGGCATCTGTGGACGTCGGACGCCGAGCACCTTACTGTAGCCAACACTGACCATATCAGAGATGTCCACAGCAGAGGCCGGACTCTGAGGTTTTGTGCAAGGTAAGATGTTGTTGATGCGATGCGTTACTGTGCCATCTCTCCCGCTGACTCGTGTATTACATTAACAAGCCACTTACTGATTGACTGAGAGCTTCTCTCCATGAGCCCTTTTAATCTACTCTGATATGAAATGCATGATTTCGCTGCAGGAGTCATGTCTGCGGGTGGGCAATGTCTTAAAGTGTAATTGAATAAGTGAAAGAATCACTGTGTCTTACGTTATCTACAAGGGTAACATGAAATAAGTGATAACCATTCAACCTTTTTATTTGGTGAGCTCACATCCAACTGGGACCTTTTTGTAAAATTGAACACTATAAACAAAGTAAGTCATTTTATATCTTCATAAACTATACCCACCATACATATATTTGCATTTTTGTAGCCGTGTAAGAGGATCTGGCATCTTCTGTATTGTAGCCACATGGAGTCAGTGTAGAGTCCTGATAGCAGGAATGAATGTGGTATGTAATTATTTTACAAAGTGTTGAGTTCCTCTTGCATTAGCATCCTCCTGATTAACTGTTCATTCTAAAAAACAGGTGTTTTGCAAAATACCATATTAACTAATACCAATACTGTTTGCAAAATAGTCTAAAGCTGTTTAGTACAGCATTACAACACAGTATTCATTATCTACTGCAGAAATAGCATGGAATATTCAGATGACCTAATAATTATTAATTGCTGTATTCCACAATGCAGTGCACTCAAATTGATTTTACATTTCCAATATGATAAAGGAACCATTTTCTTTAAAGTTAATTAGTGACATAGCCTGTATGTTTTGCAAAATGCTGCTCCCTGAACTAAACATACAAGCTAATGCCATGTTTTAACTGCCACATGTTTTAACCGCCCAGGCTCATTCTGAAAACATTGCTCCATGTACATTTCTGGAGACAGCCAAATACGTGCCAGGAGGTATGTTTTTTTACAGTCTTTGTTTTTGCTAATCCACGAGAGTCCGCTGTGTACGCTTTTTGAGATCTCAAATTTCTCTCACGAGTGCCATTCGCGCCTGCTGTTCTCTCGTAAATCCACCAGAGGCTGCTGTCAACTGACTGAACGACTGACTGACTGATCGACTGACCCACCCTCCCCCTTCCCTGAACCCAACCAATAGTATTTTAAAAGCAACACTTGTTCTATCTGCTTTCTGGAACTGTTCTTCACCGGACTCGAACCCCGTTGTTGTTGTCATCTCCTTTCTGCATCTCAAGTCCACCGACATTACATGGCGAGCTACTGGACAAACTGGTAACAGCGGGAAAGCCGTACATAAGGAGATAAGCAGTCAGCTGGTAAGTGCGAAAAGGAACGGCGTCATACCATCCCATAGCGTTCGTTTAAAAAATAAAATGCAGCTGTATGTACTTCTGGCTACATAATTTACGATCTCCAGAAATGTATATAAGGCTACATTTTCAGAATGAGCCTATGTTGCAACATACAGTCAGTGGTTACTTTGTTAAGTGCACCTTTGCCAGTGTAACGTTGGCCACAATTGAGACAATTGAGTAATATATTGTAATATCGAGTAATACGTGTTCAGAGATACTCTTCTGCAGACATGAGCTGTTATTTTAATTACTGTAGCCCTTCTATAAGCTTCAACCAGTCTGGCCATTCACCTCTGACCTCTATTAGGGCATTTTTAGCCCAACGACTGCTGGTGTCTGTATATTTTCTCTTTTTCAGACCATTCCCTCATAAACCCTTAGAGATCCTTGTGCATGCAAATCCCACTAGATCACCAGTTTCTGAAATACTCAAACCAGCCCATCTGGCACCAGCAACCATGTCACATTCAAAGTTATTAAATCACCTTTCTTCCTCATTCTGATGCTGGTTTGAATCAGCAGATCACCTCAATTACGTCTATGTGGCTAAATGCAGCCATATGATTGGCTGATTAACACCTAATAAAGTTATCCAGTGAGTGCAATGAATAAAATTGTGCTAGTGTTCAATTATGATTGTAGCCAAAGCTGTGAAATACAGTGCTTATTCCTTATTTCTATCAGTAAGTTAGAGGCAGTCCTGAAAGCTAAGTAGTAGCATTTGTTTATACACAGAAATTCCTACTTGTTTAGACTGTCGAGACTCTGATCACGTGGCTTGTGTGCGTAGAAAGAATGAAAACATCTGATTTATGTACAGACTGACTGATTCCATCATGTCAACGTTTTGTAATAACTGGCATTTTCATGCCCATGTGGTTTGTTGATTCAGTTCGTGTTTTATATATTATTGTAGGCCGTGAAATTCACAACAGGCTTCGTCTCCAGAGAGCATATTATGGCATGTTGTGTATATGCTTTCAATTCATTCTTGATCCAGTAAGAACAAAGTTTTTTTTCTCAAACAATACAGAGTAAAAGACAAAAGCTAAAGTATTACACTGGCACGACACGTGTTAAGCAGTAGTCCTATATTCTGTTGCTATATATAAGCACATTGTGTAATTCAACTCCTCTTGGCAGCCGTTCTCAGTAGGAGAAACCACTAGCTCAGCACATTACCCTACCCAATAAACCATTATGCTTCAAACCACGAGATGGGTGGACAAGAACTGTGAAGACAGAAAACTGCAACTGCAGACTGTAGACATATTTTTATTAGTAAAGCTTATATTTTCAATAGTAAAGCTAGTTCCCAGAAAAAACTAAGTATGTATAACTTGTATCAATCACTTTTACACTTTAATGATCCTTTAGCATCCACAAACCTTAAAAGACTCAGTCCCAGTCATTCTAATTGCATGGGATAAATTAATAAACTAAAATATCTCCTTTGTTTTTAACAGAAGTAATTCAGTCATATCAGTTTGCAATTAGATTCATTTAGATTTTCATTATTATAAGTTATTATTTTTTGTACAGATGAATAAAAGTAGGCCACAATCTAAACACTTTCATAATAGATACAGACTTTTAAATATATACATTTTAAACTGGTTGAAAATTTTAGGTTTCTCAAGCTTGTTGGTTGCGTTTGAGTAAAATGTAACTTTTTCTATAAAGTACTGATGGCATTTCTTCCAAATGTCAAATAAAAATGTTATATTTTAGAAGAGACCACTTGACAATCCTAAGTTTGTCAAGATTGAGGGTAATAAATAAATTGAAATAACAAAAATATATACTTTTTTTAAAAAAGGTAACATTTTAGAATAATTAGCCATTGGTTTATGTTGGCTAATGTATTTACTAACGTTAACTAAGTATGAATAACCTTGTAAGACATTTATTAATCATAGGTCAACATTACCTAATGCATTATTAAAATCCAATGTTGTACTTGTTAATATTAGTTAATTCACTGTGAGTTAATATGAACTAACGTTATTTAACTTAACATTAACTTAAAAAAGATGAATAAATACAGTAATAAATGTATTACTAATTGTTTTTTTATGTTAGTAAACACATTACACACATTAACATACATGTTAGTAAACACACGTTAACTAAAAAAGATTAAAAGATCACTTGAAAATTCTAAGTTTTTTAAGATTGATGGTTGTGTTTGAGTAAAATGTAACTTTTCTCCAAGTAAAAAAATTACTGATGAAATGTCTTCCAAATTTCAAATAGAAATGTCATATTTTACAGCATTAATTGTTTTCTCTTTTTTGCTTGAAATAACAAAAAAGGGTTTTCAGATGTTTATATTCATTTTCGCCACTGGCTTGCTTGGTTTGGGACTTGTGGAGCTGCACATTGATGTATTTGCTCTTCAGTGTTTGGACTTTCTGCAGTAAAATTTAAACCACGCTCAATTGAACTAAACTGAACCTCAACTCTAAAAACTGGTCTGACACAGTTTCAAATTCAATTTACTAGAACTTCTATGTTAAGCTGCTTTGACAAAATCTACAATCTGAATTTAATTGAATTTTAAGACAACAAAACGCCAGTTTTAGCTTTCGAGAAATTAAGAAATCAGGATTTTGTAGAATAACCCAGATTTTCAAATCAACACTTAAAAACATTTTCTTAAAAAAAAAAAAAAAAGATATATTTAAAATTTGGATAAAAAGCTATCAGAACGCTATAGAGTAAACCCAATTTTAACATTTTACTTCAACCCAAATCCAACGAATCAAAGAATATCCAGAGGAACAGAGAATTTGTCTCCTCTCTCACGAGAAGTGGTCTCCTGATTTTTTACATAACTGTATTTAAGATTCTTTCTGCTTGTTCTAGACGGGCTACTCATTATCTTAGACAAGGATGTAAACCTGGCCTCTGCATGGTCCTACTTTCATATGGTGTAGGTCCAGCTGAAAAAAAAAATGCTACTTCCAAAGGTTTTTCACAGGAAATGACATTTCCTACGTATTTTTCAATGGCAGGGGGAGTGATTACAGGATAGAGAAAGAAAAAGAGAGTGGGTAAAAAAAAATAAAAAAAAAGACTGGGAAAGAGGGGTGTTTCTAACCGGGAACAGAGCATGCACTGTTTCAGATTACACACACAGTGAGAGGGAGAAAAGAGAAAGAAAAGGAGAGAAAATCCCTGGGACTCCTTTCTTTTCTTGACGTTTAGTCGGGTTTATGGAGCCTACGGGTCTGCAAAATGAAGCTCTCCGCTGTTGCGATAGTTCTCCTGACTAGAGTATTTATTGGAGGTAAGATGTTTATATTGGCCTTTTAATATGCAATGACGAAACTACTTGCAAAACAGCTTTCAGAAGGTACTTGAAGAGTGAGATGATTTTCCAGATAGCATCTCCATGTTTGTCACACACTTTATGCCGTGTTCATCTGCATAAAACTATTTTGCATGCTAAAACGAGTTAACAACTTTTTTTTTTTTCAACAAACTACTTTTACCTCATCTTTTACTCCTGCACTAAAAACATATATTACAAAAAACGTCCGACTGCATTATGGTGTAAACTAAGTTTTAACAAAGCAAAGACACATCTTCTGGTCAAGATGTTATTCAGCTTTTTTGTTTATGTGCAGAACTCTCTTATGATGTGGTTTAGCATTGAAAACAGAGCCCCAGTTGACCCCTGAGGGACGCAAGTAATTGGCACACAACATAAACACGACGAAGCCTTTTAACAGCTGGATATAATCTTGTTGTCGTGTTCCCTGCTCTGTCCTCTAGTTCAAGAAGGCAGACAAATGTTTTCCACCTGTAGTATCTGTTTGACAGGGCATATTGAGCCCAGATGCATTCAGATATTTTACACCCTAAAGGGGTCATGGATGTGGGCCAGAACAAAGATATCTCCTCCAATATGGGTCCAAAGCAAACTGAAGGATAGCATACAATTAACTGTAGATACAGATATCCTATAAATATACAATTGTGGAAAAAAATGAAGAGGCCATTTGAAAATTCGGTTTCTCTGGACTTACTAGGTTTTATATATATATATATATATATATATATATATATATATATATAGGTGAATTAGTGCACTGTGAATTTTCTTTTTCAATTATCTCCCAAATTAATTTAATTTTAAAAGTTTAAGCAAACTATTTCCTGTAATATTTTTTCTTCTGTAGAAAGTCTTTTTATTTTATTTTGGCTGGAATAAAATACGTTTTTTATCTTTTTAAAAACGTTTTTTTATTATTAGCTTCTTTAAGCAATATTTTATCTGATCGGCTGCAGAACAAACTATTGTTACACAATAACTTGACTAATTACCCTAACTTACCTACTGTAGTTAACCTAATTAATCTAGTTAAGCCTTTAAATTGCACTTTAAGCTGAATACTAGCATCTTAAAAATATCTAGTAAAATATTATGTACTGTCATTATGGCAAAGATGGGAAAAGAAATCAGTTTTTAGAAATGAGTTATTAAAAATATTATGTTTAGAAATATGTTGGAAAAAATGTTCTCTCCGTTACACAGAAATTGGGGGAAAATATAAAAGAATAAAAGTGACTTTAACTGCATACATTTATATTTATAACTGATAAAGGTCTTTTCTTAATTTGCTGGCAATTTTATAAATGCAGGTGTTTTCTTAAATTGCAGCAGGTTAAGCTCTCTCGGCCACCGTACCCAATTAATTCATTCATTCATTTTCTTTTTGGCTTAGTCCCTTTAATAATCTGGGGTCGCCACAGCTGAATGAACCGCCAACTTATCCAGCATATGTTTTACACAGGGGATGCCCTTCCAGCTGCAACCCATTACTGGGAAACATCCATACACACTCATTCACACACATACACTACGGACAATTTAGCTTACCCAATTCACCTGTACCGCATGTCTTTGGACTGTGGGGGGAAACCGGAGCACCCGGAGGAAACCCACGCGAACACGGGGAGAACATGCAAACTCCACACAGAAATGCCAACTGACCCAGCCAAGGCTCGAACCAGCAACCTTCTTGCTGTGAGGCGACAGCACTACCTACTGCGCCACCGTGTCACCTAATTAATTGTTGATCCTAATTGGAATGTTTATAAATAAATAAATAAATAAATAAATAAAAACTAAAAGAGTTTTCCTTTGTAAACTACAGTACTAATGACATTTACTTTATTTTATGTTTCAAAAATAATATTGTCATATAGAGAATTTTATTTTCTATTTTTGGATGTTATCAATATTTTAACTTCCAGAAGATAAATCTTTATTTGGTGAAATAACCACACCAAATGATAATGAAAATTATTTTGAAAATGTAATTCTGAAAAAATATTCCAATTAGGATCAACAATTAATTCCATGGGTACGGTGGCCGAGAGAGCTTAACGTGCTGCAATTTAAGAAAACACCTGCAATTATAAAAAACGCCAGCAAATTAAGAAAAGATCTTCATCAGTTTGCAAATCCTCACAATGCAAACACATTTTAAAAAAACGTGCTGCATTTTCTCACAATGCAAACAGATAAATAAAACACGCTGCATTTCCTCACAACGCAAATAATTTATAAAGCCGCGCTGCATTTCCTTACAACACTTTCAAATAGCAAGGAACACAGCGGAAATGTTTCAAGGGGACCCTTAAACATGACAGACCGGCTATTTAGGTTATGATTATTTAGGCTAATAAAATATAAAAGGCAAAGGAATCAGAGTGTTAAAATAAACAAACAAACTCACCTTTCAAAGATCACCCACAACTTCACTGAGCAATAGTCACGACACAGTGGTCAGTCACGTTTTTGGGTCCCCTTGAAAAGTGTTTCTGATGTTTTTGAGAAGATGCTGTGCGTTTTCATGAATTGCTTTTGTTGTGATAAAATGCAGCACATTTTATTAATTTGTTTGCGTTGTGAGGATTTGCAGCATGGGTGCTATCAAACGGATGAAGATCTTTTCGTAATTTGCTGGCGTTGTTTGTAATTGCCCGTGTTTTCTTAAATTGCAGCACGTTAAGCTCTCTCGGCCACCGTACATGGGTTTTACTCAATATCACTGCATTTGTAACAGTAAAAAATGTAAGCTTTTTTGTTTTTCTTCTTCCTACTTCTTTTTTCCCAGAGCTGAGTGATGCTTTAAATGTGACCGTCACGCCTGGCCCAGTCAGCATGTGTATGGAGGGAGACAACATCACTTTGTCCTGCTTAGTGTCTCAGAAGAAGAGAAGCAGCAGTGTTTTAGTTCTGCGCTGGCTCTACTTCCCCACCCCTGAAGACGAGCATCTTGTGGTGAGGATGGGCATGAAGAAAGCCAAGTATTATGGCAACTACAGCAAGCTCTTTCCTCAGACCAAGTTTCTCCTTTGGGAAGAAAATGATGGACAGATCTACCGTCTGCTGATCAAAAATGTGTCACTGGAGGATGGGGGAAACTACACCTGTAAAGTGCAGGAAATACGGAAACACAGAAACAAGTGGAGGGCCTCGTCCAATGGTACAGGGAGCACGGAATTACGAGGTAACGAAGAATTTTTTCCTGAGCTGTATCTTAAGTGAATTAATAACTCCACAAAACTAATATTGTCTAAAATATTTTTTTCCTTCTGCTAATTTAACAAATCCTCTGTGTTCATATAGCTTTAACGTGTTAGCTATAAGCTCTTAAAATGCTGGTTTGCATATTGTATTTAATCTTGAAACCTAAATCACACGGTGAATTGCTAGCTTCACCACAAAAGTTTTGGTAAGTGACAAGTCTACTATCTTGGTTTTTTGTTAAGCTAACATTGTGGCTTCATAGTTTTAATAGCATATGAAAGCAAACTACTGCATACTTTACATTCTACCCAAATGTGTTGAACTACAACATATTTAATAATACTACAGAACAAGTAGCCTTCACACTATGCCCCATGTAGTAGTATGCACACAGGAGGTTAACACAAGACACTGTCATCCTTATCCAGTGGCTGCGCTACTGCTCTCCAGAAATTATGATCAATGCAAATGCATTACAGATATTTTCAGTTGGAGTTGCATTTATCCCTCTCACCCAAGTGAGTGTCAATACACTTAAAATACAGGTTCCATGCTGGCATAAATGGCTCCATGAAGAACTTTACAATTCAAACCTTCTACTCCACAAGAGCTATTTATAGTGGAAAAGGGTCTTAGGTTTTTAAAATGTTATTCATATTATAAAAAACTGTGGGTAACCCAAAATGTTTCTTCTTTGGCATCACTGCCAGTCCTATACTATCCCTTTTAGCAGCCTTTATTTTCAAGAGTCCTCTGTTGTCATTTGTTGTCATTTCAACAGTCCTCGGTTGTCATTGCATTTGTATCTATTATTTTCATCTTTTGTGGAATCGTTGTGCAAAAAGTAGGTCTGCTCATATAAAGCATGCACATACTACACTGACGACAATATTTAAATCACACACATGCTACACAAAGCTAATGCAGGGCTTTTCAGGGGAGGCAAGAGATTGCTAATTGGTCTGTGGAAATGTTTGGAGAATCTATTTTTAAATGTAAAAATGAATGAAAAATAGTAACTAAATACTTTAATCAAATTAAAAGATTAAAATAATAAAGCATTCAAAAGCATGGTTCATCCAAAAATGAAAACTCTGCCATCATTTACTCTCTCCCCTTGATTCAAACCGGTTTGAGTTTCTTTCTTCTATTTATCAAAAAACATACTTTGAAAAATGTTAGAAAATGATATCCATTGACTTCAATAGTACTTTTTGTTCCTACAATGGATGTAAATGGTTACCATTTTTCAACATTCTTTAAAAAAATCTTTTGTGTTAAAATAAAAACCAAAAAAAAATCATCCACTTAAACAGTAGATGACGGAAACAAACAAACAAAAATAATTGAATTATTAATTCTACAAATTATATTACTTCTAAAATATTTGAAATCTTATTACAATTACCAGAACTGTATTTTACAAACATTTATATGATTAAAATAAATAAATTCAAATGTTATTCAATAAAAAAGGGATTTAAAAAGTAAATAAATTGATGCATGCACTACTATAGTAAGCAAAAAAAATTTACTTTATAGAAACGAAATGCTTCCAAAGTATATTTTAGATCTCTTTATAATATTAAGATTGTACAATATACATTTGGTTTTTATATAACAATCTACAGTGAAACATTTAGTATATATGATAGAGATTGTTAGTATAGATTGTTCTTTTGCACAAGGATGATTATATTTGGGGGTCCATGGCATCTAAAAGACTGAAACCCTCTACCCTAGCCACATATGCATTAAAAATTAAAATCAGTAAATAGATCAAATTAAATAAGCATACTTTATCTAGTGTACTTTTCAGTGTAAACACACTCCTCACACTACTTATAGTATATAACAAAATGTATATATAACATATACATCATATAGTAGAATGCAGATGTATGGAAAATGTAAAAATGAAAGCTTTTTATGCCAGCTAGCAATCTGGGCAATTCGAGAATAAAACTAATAGCCTATAGTCGTGCTTGGAAGAGTGATATCTTGCTACGGTCAGGGCTAACCATACAGCAGCTGTTTCCTTCAGTTCACTAATCCTTCAGTTCATCCCGCACAGGGTCAACTCCAATTCGACTATTAGTGACAAAGTTCATTGTTGGCTGTTTGTAAACGTCTCTTATAGAGGGGGCGGTCTGTCTTTACAGAACGTCACAAAAGAATGACTGCATCAGATTCTCATAGTGACATTACTCCATGCCAACGCTTCAAAGCCCAAATCCAAACAGTTTAAGAACGGCCCATAAATTGTCAAATAATCAACATGAAAATGCAGCGTAAACGTTCCCATTTCCACATTGCAGCTTTTTTTTAAACACATGCTAGGGTTCCACCTTCAATATATACATCATTTCTACTATAAATGTGTTCTGAGCCAACAAAAACAGACTATGAGGCTGTTAACGAGAGCAACTTGGACATGCTGAGGGGACAGAGTTAGGAGACTTGGCAAAGACACAACTGAAAACATTTACTCTGGCTGCAGTATGAGTTTTCCTAGGGTGTTCAGACTGCGAGAGGTCCCGATGCTTCAGCGTCCATTGGATTAATCATCTGTCTGATAAACACTGATTGGCTTCTGCTAGCAACAATAAAGAGAACAAAGATGTGTTTGTTGTAATCACTTATGGAACAGTTCAATCAAAAAATAAATATTCTGTCATTATTGACTTAATTGCTGTAATATGACTTATTTCTTCCAAGTTAAAAACCACTCAAAAGCACTATCAAAGATAATTCATCAGCTTTTTTTATAAGAGTACTTTGTGTGAACAATATTATGAAAAAATATAGGCTATTCCCCAATAATCTTCATTTTCGAGATGTTTATTTGATCAATCTACTATAAATTATAGTAATAAATAATAAATTATCCTGATTTAGCTAATTGAATTATTATTTATTTAAGTCACCTCAAAATAAGAACTTGATTAAAAAGCAGACAGTGTTAATTCTCTTTTAAAATGTGCCAGTGAGAACTGAGAACTAGGGCAGATGTAAAGATTTTCAGCGAGTAATAAATTACAATTCAATCAGTTTCTCACCCAAAGCTATTATTGGTTTCAGAAGACTTGGAATAAAGTGCACAAGTCATTTTTCTTCTTTAAAGCTCCATTGAGAAAGAAAGCCATAAGGGGTTTGGAACAACACGAGGATGAGTAAATGATGACACAATTTTCATTTTTGGATGAACTATTTCTTTAAAGTATAGCTCAGTTCTTTACACTGTCCAAAAAGTGAAATTATTTATGATTACCATTGGCAATAAATCCCCATTGTAACTTAATGTTTTCTTTGCATAACTGATGCCTTTGAAGTTAAATCCAATAAGCTAAAAGCAACAAGTATGTGAATTTGTTGAAAATGTAGAAAGTTAAACTAGAGAAAAGATAAACGTATATTCTAGTGGGGTCTTCATTGTTATGTTGAGTGTTGTGACTGCATTTTATTTTACTATTATTGTTTAGTTTCATACTGTATGTGTGTTATGTTTATTTGATCTTGTACGTAAGGAGCCCCTTAAAAATGAGATGCTACATCTTAAGGGGTTAGCCTTAAGAATAGCATTTGTTGTTGCAAATGTAAAAGTAAAATTATTTTTAACCCATTCCATCGAGTCTATATATATGTGGAGATTTATATAATGGAAAACACGCCTGTACAAATATGAATATGTGGTATGAGGAATATAAACAAAGAATACTGCTGTAGGGGTTAGACTTAGACACACAAAAGCAAAAGAGCAAACAAACAGCAGGCAATAAGGAAGGAAAGGAGGTCGTAGGTTGACTTAAACCGGGGAATTTGTCTTGTGAAAGATACAACTAAACAATGTCAACCAGCTGAGATACCCCATAAACACAGACCCAACAGGACCACAGAGCGGGGTTAACCACTTCAACCAATTCTACAGCCACAGGGTCGGCCAGCAAATGACTTAACGCTTTTCCAAAACAAAAGCGGCAGTCAAACATACACTGCTCCCCACCCGTTTGACTTTGGATGTAGCGTGCTCATTTTTTTCCTCACAGCATTTCTGCAGATCTGAAAATTCGCTGAACCCTTCAGTTTAGCAGGGGTTTTATAGAACGCCTTTGACTTGAAAGAAAATGTAGATCAGATGTGTAACAGTATACCTGGTGCGGACGCAGTCACGGCCGTTCTGGTATAAATTTGAAGTAGAGACAGTGCTAATGAAGTGCATGTGAGCAGACATGCAAACCTGGATCCAATAGGACCCAGAACACAGGCAATAAAAAAAAATAACTTAATATGCTGAAGCTTCTATAGTTTTTTTTTTAACCTTAAAGAATGAACGAAGATTTTCTCTAGAGTTCAGCTCCTGCATTTTTACTACACCAAGTAATTATCAAGCAAGGGATTTTATAAAAGTAACAGTGTAATTTCTGTTTTAAATACTTTCTGCTAACATAATATAGATTATTTTTTACAATAACATGCAAAGGTAACCATATTTGTAAATTGATTTCATTTGAAGTTTCTTTAGCATCTTGAAGGGAAATACTCAAAAAATATATGTTTGTTATTTACTTTAAATGAGCTGAAACAACAAAATTCTTGAGTTTTTTGGGGGGACAACATAATTCAATCCAATTAATTTGGAAAAAGTAACATGATTCCTTCATGTTGTCCCAACACAAATCGATTGTGTGAAACCCAGCATTTTTACAGTGTAGTTCACCCAAAAAAGTACAATAACTTATTTCAAGAAGTAGTAAAAGTAGAAGTAGATTTTAAGCTGAAAACATGGTCCCTGTTAATTCATTAAATGCTGCAGTAAAAAGTAAATGGCTACAGACACCAACAGTGACTTGTGGCTCTCTGAATTTACATTTTATTCATATTCGCTATAGCTATATCTAAATCTTATTCATCTCATTTGAAGTTTTTTCAATGCTTTTGAAGTTTGAGTTTGAGTGAAGTTTTGAAGTTGAAGTCAATGAAGTTTTTTGAAGCCTTTTTAATGAAATTTTGTCCAATGTAGCCCTCAACATCTGCAAGTACTTTTCCCTGACCTGGCATGTTTAAACAGAAATACTAGACAGCAAGCACTGCACTGAAAGAAGTCAACTTAAAGAAAGAATGAGCAAGAGTATGAGTCTTTCCCTAAATTCTCTGGACCAGGTAAAAAAATATTAACAGTAATTAATAGTGGCCTACGTTATTTAAACAGTGACGTAATGTGTGTCTGTTTACAAAGCTTTCAGTGATAGATTTATTAATGCCACATTTCTTAGGGTCAAAGGTTAAGTATTTTTAGAGGCCTCTAACACAACTTCCTTTTTAAGCTAAATGTCCTTGCCCGGTCATATTGAAGCCTCATCAAGCACAACCCTGCAGAAAATACACACAGAATACAAGATGTTGGGCAGAATTTCCAGGTTGTGCCTTGAACCAAATATGAAGTGATATGTTTATACAGTTCATTCTCGGGCATGTTTTTTTCCCTCTAGACTTGTAAAATTGCAATAGAAATGCAAAAAAACTCCCAAAATCATTTTGCATGTTGTAAAAAAAAAAAAAGCTAACCCTTAAGGTCAATAGAACCAGATTGATTGCAGTGCTTTTCTTGCTTTTTTTTAAACTTAAATAATATTTCTTAGAATTAATTAATTAATTAGTTTTTATTTTTATTAAATGCTTGCTTCATTTATTTATTTACTTATTTATTTCCTTTATTTTATTTTTTATTAAATGCTTGCTTCATTCATTTATTCCTTTATTTATTATTTTATTAAATGCTTTATTTACTTATTATTAAATGGTTGCTACATTCATTTATTTATTATTTTTATTAAATGCTTGCTTCATTCATTCATTCATTTATTATTTTTAATAAATGCTTCATTTATTTATTTATTATTAAATGCTTGCTTCATTAATTTATTCCTTCATTCATTTATTTATATATGATTTTTTTATTAAATGCTTAATTTATTTATTAACTAATGCTTGCTTCATTTAATTAATTTATTTATTTATTTTATCATTAAATGCTTGCTTTGTTCATTCATTCATTCATTTATTATTCTATTAAATGCTTCATTCATTCACTTAATTATTTATTTATTACTTTTATTAAATGCTTGCTTCATTCATTCATTCATTCATTTATTCATTTATTATTTTTATTAAATGCTTCATTCATTCACTTATTTATTGCTTTTATTAAATGCTTGCTTCATTTATTTATTTATATATTTATTATTTTATTAAATGCTTTATTTATTTATTTATTTGTTTATTTGTTTAATTATTTATTTATTTATTATTTTATTAAATGCTTGCTTCATTCATTCATTCATTTATTATTTTTATTAAATGCTTCATTCATTCACTTATTTATTGCTTTTATTAAATGCTTGCTTCATTTATTTATTTATATATTTATTATTTTATTAAATGCTTTATTTATTTATTTATTTGTTTATTTGTTTAATTATTTATTTATTTATTATTTTATTAAATGCTTGCTTCATTCATTCATTCATTCATTTATTATTTTTATTAAATGCTTCATTCATTCACTTATTTATTGCTTTTATTAAATGCTTGCTTCATTTATTTATTTATATATTTATTATTTTATTAAATGCTTTATTTATTTATTTATTTGTTTATTTGTTTAATTATTTATTTATTTATTATTTTATTAAATGCTTGCTTCATTCATTCATTCATTTATTATTTTTATTAAATGCTTCATTCATTCACTTATTTATTGCTTTTATTAAATGCTTGCTTCATTTATTTATTTATATATTTATTATTTTTATTAAATGCTTTATTTATTTATTTATTTATTATTTTATAAATGCTTGCTTCATTCATTCATTCATTTATTATTTTTATTAAATGCTTCATTCATTCACTTATTTATTGCTTTTATTAAATGCTTGCTTCATTTATTTATTTATATATTTATTATTTTTATTAAATGCTTTATTTATTTATTTATTTATTATTTTATAAATGCTTGCTTCATTCATTCATTCATTTATTATTTTTATTAAATGCTTCATTCATTCACTTATTTATTGCTTTTATTAAATGCTTGCTTCATTTATTTATTTATATATTTATTATTTTTATTAAATGCTTTATTTATTAATTAATTTCTTTGTTTAATTATTTATTTATTATTTTATTAAATGCTTGCTTCATTCATTCATTTATTTAAAATAATTTAGATTCTTCAAAATTATTTGGAATGTTTAAAATAAAAACAATGGCATTTAATTTTACTCGTGTCTTTCTTAATGTTTCAGTACATCATACACCGAGCACAGGAAAAGCTGATGTCATACGGCGAATGTTTGAAGGTAAGCTGTTATTTCAATATTGTAATAAAACAAGGCAACATGCCGTTTATTGCAGTCTGGCGTATGGTCTCTGTCACTGATAAAGACTACACATTTGTGTGTGCTGGATTGGATCATGACTTACAATGTTAGACAGCTTTTGGCCGGTGTGTTATATCTCCTCCCTTCTGGCAGAAAAACACCAACCAAATTTAACCAAGTGTAAACCAAGTGTGCTTGCAGTGCTCGGTTTATTTTTGTGGTCAGCTTTGCCCAAGCTTTTATTGGACTGAAGATTATTCCTCTGTTTATGACACATTACAACATATCCAGAGTATTATTACAAATCCACTATTCTGAATATGAATTATATAATAAAAAATGAAAAGTTTCTGTAAGAATAATTTATAGTCTGTAATAGAGTTGTAATATAGTTCGTAATGTTTAGTAATTGCATTAATTCTAGCTTTAAAAAAACGTTTTCTTCTAGGTCAGTGCTCTTGTAATTTAGTGTTTTATTGTGATGTTTTTTTTCTCAGATTTGTATCTGTGTGCTGTGCTCATCTGCTCTATTGGTCTGGTCTGTATGCTTGTCTTTGCCTTGACTATCACATGTCAGCATCTGCAGCACAAACGAAGACTACGAGGTGATAAACTTTTACCCTAGTGTCCAAATTATTTACATTATTACACATTCAAATCTACCTAATTTTTAACACAAGAGTGAGTCTGACAGTTTACCTTAAATCACCAAAGGCTTTTGATATCATTCACCTCACATAACTAAACAAAGACAGTCTGTATTTGGGTCAAATATGAAGGTATTAATACAGGGATGTTCAAACTCTGTCCTGGAGGGCTGGTGTCCTGGAGAGTCTAGCTCCAACTCTAATCGAACACACCTTTGGACACTCCTGTATTAATACAATAAAAGTGCAACAGCATGGTTTGTTTGTTTATGTATGTATGTATGTATGTATGTATGTATGTAGGGATCTATGTATGTAGGGATGCAATGATTAACCGGTTTTACTTTTAACCGCGGTTTAATTTGTCACGGTTAATTAATGGTAAAGGCTTCTCAACACCGCATTTCTGCATGAAGCAAAACTACTGCAACTAAACAAAGTTATGCCAACAGTGCACTACTTTAAAGTTAGCTAACCTACTACTTGATTGACTATAGCTGAGGCTATTAACTAAGGGTCATTCAGAAGTTTGTTATTTCTTTTCTTGCACGCATATTTGGAGTGACGTGTACAAGGTAAGCATGTGGCATGACGCGCTCACTTTTTCTAGGCACACCTAGTTCAAAGAATGGCACAAGAGCACCGCGAGTCTCGTGACAAGAACTGACCCTTCAGCTTCATATAGAATATACACATTTCTACTCCAAAGAGAGAAAACTACTAAACAAGTTCATAATATAGTTGATCAAAAGTGCCTTTCAGACAGAGGTTCAGCAGCCTTTGATTACATTTGTTCTCTTTAAAAGGTAAATACTTGACTTATATCATGCTTAGATTTACATTAGACAAATAATTTTTTTTAATTTGATCTTTTTTTATTTTTTTATTTTTATTCATTGTTCTGTCATTTATTGTCAGTGTAAAATTATTACTGTTTAAATGACAAAAAAAAAACTTTACTTATTTTTAGGTTCAAAGATAAATAAAATAAAATATAAGGAGTTTTCATGTGATTTTCTAAACTAGTATTCTTTAGAACTTAATGAACTCATAATAATGATGAAACAGTGATTATTCCTCAGACTACAATTATACAACCAAAATCTATAATCGTTGCATCCCTATATGAATGTTTGTATGTGTGTATGTATGTATGTATTTGTATTTATTGTACAAATATTTATTTGTATTTATGGATGTATAGTATTTATTTATTTATTTGTTGTTTGTAAATTAGAATTTTTCTTATATAATTGTATTTCTTTTTATACCAAAAAACTTGTCAGGCATATTTATAACACAAATCATTTGTTTACATATTAAAAGTCCCTATTTAAAGATCACAGAGCTCAAAATACTAATTCATTTTCATTAGTTGTCAGCTTCACTTTTTAAAAAAATGAAAATATGATCAAATTTTTTATGAAGTACAAGTGAAAATAAGTGTGTTGTTTCAGCATTACATAAAAATATCTATATATTTATTGTAATGTACATTTTTTTATGCAAACACCACCAAGGCACTCATATCTTTGAATCAATGTTGTTTTTATGCATAGTTATGTCTGTAGGCATGTCTGTAGGCATGGGTCGGTATAAGATTCTGACGGTATTATTACCTTGGATAAAAATGTCACAGTTTCACGGTATCACAGTTTTGTGATTACTGCTCTAAAATATATTTTCTTTTTAAATGTCTGGAAAAAACTACTTTCTTTCCCTTTGAACACAATATATTATATTTTAAGAAACATTTAAGATATTTTGGAACAGTAAACATGTCCAGTTTAATATTTAAAATAAATCATTGATGTCTGCTATCTTCATTGGTTTCAAAAACACAGATTTCTTTACAGCTTGAAAAAGCATCTTTGGATATCTTTCTTTTCTTTAAATATAAAGCCACTGCACTGTTTAGGTCTAGCATGCTTAAATGTTGGTGCATAAGGTTTGTTTTTTTAAAGTTTGCTGAATTGTGAGCTGGCCAATAGCTTTTGATGTGGAAGGTCCTTAGCAGCTGGATATACCGTTGCTAAAAAAATAGTGTAGTTAACAAAAAATTTTTGAAAGTTAATTCTACTAATTTAAAAAGAGTTTTGAACTCCGTGTTGAAGGTAATAATTTAATTAAATACCTGATTACCTTAACTCAAATGGATTAAGTTTACAGTACTCATTTAGATTCGTTTTTTGACTCAAATGGTTGGTAGCAATCGGTGTCCTCAAATGGTTTGAGTTGCCGTAACTTATTGGGTGTTCCTGTGCTCAAATTGCTTTATTTACTCAAATAGATTAAGTTCACAGTACTCATTAGGATTAGTTTTTGAACTTAAAAGGTTTGCTGCAATCGGTTTCCTCCAATGGTTTGAGTTCCCTTAAACCTTGGGGTTTTACAGTGTATAATAGAAAATATTAGCACTTAAAACGGTGACTTTTCCTTGAAACCAGTAATCATTCCATGCCTACTGTACATGTCTAGCAATTTCTTTACTCTTTACTTAGTTATAGCAGCTAATGAATCAGAAGCCTCACTAATTAAAAAAACAAAACAGCTCACTTCTGTTTTGCAAAGGTGGATTTAATGTCATTAACAAATAAAACGATTCTTTAATAAGCAAACTATTTTGTTATTGCCATTTTTTTTTCCGTGTTACACATTTATTTACACTTTTATGTTTGTTCAACTTTGTCTCCATCTAGCCAGCTATAACCTGGTCAAGTGTCCAGAAAACAGGTAAACTTATATAACAGGATTTACCACTGCTTTACTCTTATTTATGTTTGACTGATTCCATGGCTAACATTGTTATGTTTTATATCTCCAGTTCAGGAGAGACAGTAACCAGTGTGTCCAGCTGCTCTCCTACAATGCACAGAAAAGAGAAACGACACAAACCACAGTCCAGAGAAGTCATTGAACCACCGCCACCACCACAGATACCAGCTAAAGGTAGCAGATCACACATTTTCAAAGCTACGTCATAACACCAAATCACAGACAACTGGGTATTGTTAGATCATAAAACATTTGTTGGATTTAATCAATAATTGCACTGGGTGTCAACAATGAGTGGTGGGTCTTAAGTTATGATTTGCCCTTTAAAGACTTTTATTTTAGTATGTTGATGCACTTATTACATATTGAGTAGGGAGTGGAGCTTTATTTTTACAAATCAATTCCCTAATAGCAAACTAATAGAGGAGCTTGGTTAAAATTATTGTCAACAGAGAAGGGCTGCCACTCAAGGCGCAGAAGCAAATGGTCAGACTTTGAAAACTAACAAAACATTTTTTTCTCAGTAGATTAACTTGCGTAGATGTTTACTTAAAGAATAACAAAGTGTGCCAGCAAAATACACATTGTACGGTACATTTTGATTTTACAACTTTAAAGCCTTTGAAACTGTCTCCTATTTGAGGAGAAAATCTTACATTTATAAAGGAATGTCTTACTTCTTAATCCAAATTTTAATTTTAAGTATTGTATTCTGAGAAAGTGAACTAAATTTATGTTTACTAAACTTATGTTTGAAACAAGAACAAATATCTGTAAATTCAGATAGAAAATTACATTATCATTCTTGTCTTATAGTTCAATTCTTGTATTGCTAATGCAAATCATTAGCTACGTTTCCATCCACCTATTTTTATGCGCATTTTGGATATGCACATAAGAAATCAGTTGATGGAAACGCCAAGATGTGCATCAATTTTGAAAATGTGCTTAAAAAATATATACACATAACTGAGTAGGAAAAACTTTTTAATCGATAAGAAAAAATGTGCATAAACTACGATGGAAACACTTTTACCGCACAAATTCCAGTACGAGCGTTAAAAAAGGTCATGTGATTTTTTTATAAGAGATCATGTGATGATAAAAATGTGTGCAATTGGATAAACCAGCAGCCTGAGCACACTGTAAAACATCTGAAATGTTGTTTTGGTCATTCTGAAATGCCTTAACTGTTTCCGTATAGTGTTATTACATTATTAATGACCTCCAGAATGGTCAAGAGCATCTGTGCTCCGGGTCTCACCTTGGATGGAAACATAGCTTCTTTCTGCTCCCTATAAATTTACATTTAGAAAACACATTGACGTTTTGAGTTCCATACAGATTATTAAAAATATATACATTCTTTTCTTGGTAAAAAAATGTCTTTAAAAATATTTTTACCCTGAATTTTAACCTTTTTGCAACGCTGAATAAGCATTTTAAAAGGTTTTGCTAATGTTAATTATTCATAAATACAATATTGCGATCACGTTTTTTGTTGATTTTAAATTCATGTCAATTCAAACAGCCCATACCTAACATTAACCAATAAGTTAATACAGGTCCATAGCCAAGGGGGGTTCCGGTCGTTCAAAAGACCCACCCCCAAGTCCAGAATTTGACCCCTATTTGAGCTCATTTATCCCATTTTTGACTGCTATGCCATTATAAATTGTGAGAAAAAAAACAGATCGAAGACTTTAAGACAAATTACATTTTTATTTATAATTTTAATTAAGTAGGACTGAGAAAAATTTAATGAGCTGGCCATTTTTATTTGCCTATAGGCTAGTTTTTATTTTAAAACCGGTTTTACCAGATTGCAGATTTTTTTAAATCATGCATGACAATAAATCTAAAAATAAAATCTTAAAATCTTAAATAAGTAGTTTTTCATATTTCTTTGTCAATTTTTTGTAAATGCTAATTTCATAACAATATTTATAAAACTGGATTAACTTACAGTTTAAATCCAAATTTGTAAATAAATACTTCGTAGTAAAATAGTATGATAAGCACTTTGACAAAATTGTAGGAAATATTTTTGGTGCATCAAAAAAAAGTGTGGTTATGATCAGCATCTGACAAGCTTATCCAGCAAAGATTTGTTCTTAAAATGTCACTAAAATGCATAACTGAATAAAAATGAGGTGAATAACTGCAAAGAGGGACTATTAAGAAAAAAGAACCACCCTTTCAATTGGCTGGCTACGGGTCTGTATTAAATGCTTTATATTATTAGTATGCCAGCTATTTTTAACTAACATGATATTTTTCGTTATTACCTGCTATTTATTTTAACTACAAATCCTTAATGTAAATTGTTCTCAAATATTGAAGCTATTGTAAGTGTTTCATGATTTATTCGTATTTTGTTGGTCTGTCTTCTAGCACCTGCACCAAGAAAACCCCGCAGAACCAAACTTTTAAAGGCACAACCTACAAAAACGGTAATGCTAACTCCTATTGAACAGAATTATTTGATTTCATGCTAAAACATTCAAAAGATTAAGTGATGCTGATACAGTTTCATAATTGTCCTAAATATACATCTAGCTAAATCACTTGTTTTATAATTAATTTTTGCACCTATAATCCATTTATGCACAATTGTGTAATATTTGCATCTAACAATGCACTTTCTTTAGCCTCTCAATTGAATTTCCACGAACCAGAAACATGCAAGAGGGAAATAATGTGGCTTTCTCATACAGCTGCATGTTCGCCACAGTTATTGCTATACCTATCTCCATTTATGGCTGTTATAATTTTATTTACTATTATTGCTTTCCAAAGTGCGATTATTTATTTAACGTGCTTGATTCTTATTAGATTAGTTTCCAGGGAAATCATCGCAGAAAAGCAGCAAAAAATGGAGAAAATGCTTTATGATCCTGCATTGCGTGATCCGATTTAAATTCAGTAGGTCAACGATGACGAGTTTATGCGCTCTATAGTCAAACACAGACTTATTTAAATAACGAGTGTGATTCATACAGAATTGGATGAACATGAATATTATTTTGTTTATGTTACAAGTATGCTTTGACCAGATGAAATATCTGTTGTTCATACATACTTGAGATTCATAGTTTCAACCGTCTAGGAACAATCCTAAAATTATGCCTATAATTTCATGTTGTTCTGGCCCCAAATTCCCCAGTGAATACTAAACTCCTCTTTCAGACTTCTGACCACATACTGTAGTCTTCATATATCTGAAACGCCCTGTTCTCTTCTCTTTTCTCGTCCTCAAGTCAAGGGTTTTAGAGGACAGTCTGACATATGCAGAGCTGGAGCTGGTGAAACCCAAGCCTGTGCTTAAAACAGACATGACTGGATGTGCACAACTTGAGCCTAAAACACACTGCAGCGGGACTGTATACGCCCAAATACTCTTCGTGGAGAAGCAAGTGTAAATATGTATATTAAACGGAAATTATTTATGAGATTTTGTTTTATATTTTGTACCTACAGTACATACTGGATGTGTTAGGTATGCCACGTGTACTAGTTTTACTAGTATAAAATCTTTAATACAACAGTAGCATTTTCTTTTATTATGTATGTGGGCACATTATTGTACCTATGCATTTGATACCTTTTTTAAAGAAAAAAATAAAATGGTGGATTTATATCCAAACATGAATCGTTTGATTATGCATTTTTTAAAAAGAAAAATATGTAACAGTTTTATTTTTTGCTGTGTTGTATGAAATAAAGATTACTCCTCTAAAATCAGAGGACAATTCAGTATGAGCAAAAGAGAGCACTGATTTATTGTCTTGTTTATGCCAGCTTAAACAGGCAGTTGTCATAACGCATTGTGTAATAAAGCACACTGAAGAACATTTAACTCTCAGATGTAATCAGAATAAGATCTATTGTTACATTTCTGAATATACATGTCAAGCGGATGCCATGCATACGATTCTATATAGGGAAAATTGCATTTTACAATTATATTTGAACGCATGTTTTTCATTTTATATGCATAATATATCGTGCATTATAATACAGGATATATTAAAAGAATGTTTTTTAGAATGTTTTGTAGAAATACATATTACTAAATATGCAATTACTCACAAGTTGGTTCAGAAATATTTGGGCTTAATCCATTTAATTAATGGATATTAATGCTTTTAAATGGTAACAAATTTGGAATAATTTCTAATTGTGCAGTTATTATTATAGGAATTATACTTTAGGTTTCTTCATCATATATTGATTGCAGAATAATTATTTAATAAACATCAATTGGTTAGCTGTACATACAAATTACAAGTAGATACAAAAATTAAGTATAAATATACAATTTAATTTACATTTAGAGAGATTTTTATACACATATTTAGTGCATGTATATCTATGACATATCAAATAACTTTTACAAATATTAAGTGTCAAAATATGGGTAGAATTATACTCCAACATTTAGAGATGTATTTGTGTACAAGAACACAACATACTTATTTTGACCTGTACTTACTAAAATTGATAAAAATGAGCTTTTTTATTATTCTGCCTGATAATTTTGAATAACCTAATGTTTTGAAAGATATTGCCAAGGCATAAAGTTTAAAAATACAAATAATTCATATTATGAGAATGCAATATGATTCAAAAAAATGAAATTCAATAAAAATGACATACAAAATATGCCCGTCAAGATTTCGGAGTATAAAACATATTGAGCAGTATTTTTTGCAGTATTTCCTATAATATTTTTTCTTCTGAAGAAAGGCTTATATGTTTTATTTCTGCTAGAATAAAAGCAGGTTTAAATATTTTGAAAAATATTTTAAGGTCAATATTATTAGTCCCCTTAAGCAATATATATTTTTTGATTGTCCACAGAAAAAACTACTGTTATACAATGACTTGCCTAGTTACACTCATTAAGCCTTTGAATTGCACTTTAAGCTGAATACTTGTATCTTGAAAATATGTAGTAAAATATTATGTACTGTCATCATAGCCAAACTAAAAGAAATCAGTTATTACAAATGAGTTATTAAATCTATTATGTCTAGAAATGGGTTGAAAAAAAAATCTTTCCGTTAAACAGAAATTGAGGGGAAAATATAAAGGGCCGCTAATAATTCAGGAGGGCTAATAATTCTGACTTTAACTGTATATATGCACAGTTATTTTACTCCCTGTACATAAGAAAAGGGAAATTAATACAATAGAATAAAAATATGAACAAACTGTGCTTTAAGTATTCTCACTGTAAGAAAAAAGCTTTAATGATAGCTACAAAAATCCTTCAGTCAAGAGCAGTGAGTGATTTTGTCCAATTGTCGTTTAATTGATAATGATAAAAACAGTTGGCAGCAGGAATATTGCGCACTGTCACCTTAAGAGCAGTGCGGTTCTGATTTACGGTTTCACTTACACATGTCTTTTGATTCTCGTTTGTTAATTACATAAACAAGGGTTAATATGAATAATCACTAAACACCACGTTTTGACACAAATTTGCATGTATTTGACCATTAAAACTTTAGACGTGTGTGCTCTGCTCGTCTCTAAGGCTGAGCGCGCATACACACGACAGCATGCGATCTCTTTCGCACTTTTAAAAACATGAATGATTCGAATGTACATCAATAAACGATGCACATCCCATGCTGCAAAAGTCACATTACAGTACATGCTTTCAGTAATTTTCACGTGAAACTGAGCTTTGCGGAGCAACAAATGTGTACAACTGGAAAGGGGGCGGTTTATGATGCAATAATCGGATTATTTAAATAATTTTATTCTTCCTGAAAATTTTGAAAAACCTGATGTTTTTGCCATTAGACATTGACAAAGAATAAAGGTTAAAAATACGACTAATTCATATTTTGGGGACGCAATAAGATCCTTAAAAATAAAATCTTTTAATGTGTCATAAAATGAATTTTGTCCTAAATTTTTTGGGTATAAAAAAATTTGTTACACTGACTGAGTGATATTTTTGTTTGTGTGTGTGTGTGTGTTTGTGCTTGTAATATATGATCGACAATCTGTATAAAAAACAGCCTAAATTATAAGCAAGTAATAGACACAAAGCACATGATGAGCTCATTCTGTCCTCTCTCATCGTCCGCTCTTGAGTTTTCAGTCCGTCTCTCTCTCCCACACACAGCTAAGAGCCAGTGACTGTGATGAACCCTATAATGGTTACATTTATTAAAATCATACTAATTGTAATCATGCTTAATAATTAGCTTTACAGTGCATTATAATTGGGTTAGTCTACAAGATGGTTCTGCCTAGGTGCAATAATTTATTTGATTTAATTATTCAGAGGAGCCCAAATGGTTTGACATTTAATATCATAAAATCACCGACGTATTAAAACTGAGATGGCTATTGTCTTTTGAGAAGGTCATTTGCTTCTCTTTGTGAGATATATGGTGATTATTTTCCAGTCTATTAGGCGCCTCTACTTAGCACAATTAGCCGCATGCACAAAGGTTAAAGAGAGAGACTCTCCCCCTTCATTGTGGTCACAGCGCATATTAATGAGCAGATGCAGCATTCGTGAGGATGGCAGAGCGGCCTGAGATGGAGATGCAGAGGGAGTCGGAGAGAAAGATACGTTTCTCCTGCGCTCAGAAACATTACGTTAGCGCTAAACATAAACACAGCTATTCTTCATCAAAGCCTGTCTTGCAATCTTGTCTTGCAGTCTATGCAATACAGTAGTAGTTATTTTGATGCTACTAGTACTTATTTTTTAATACTAGTATGCTTTCCAGTAGCTACTAGTGGTTATTCTTTACTTAATATTGCTAATACTGCATTAATTTCCCTGTGAAATCAAAATAATGCATTTTAAGATGTTTCCGTTGCTACAGATGCTACAGTGTCCAAAACAGTAAAACAAAAATGCATTTAGAAGTTATAAACACCTAAAGTTTGCAGTTTGTCACTTCTGACATCACCTCATACTTCAGATTATTATCAAATCTTCTGACCAATCGCATGTTGTCTAGTATCTGACGTGTCCCGCCCCATTGAAGACGTTTCTCATTTGCTTTCATTTGATGTGCTTGAGCTCAACCACTCTCGCTGTCAAAGCTGTGCAAAAAACGCTACTCTTTGCTCTGCCCTGTCTTCATGGTTCAGTTGAAATTACTTCTCACATCGAGCAAAAAATGCACATTTCAAAGCAGTTGACAACCTTTAAGTAAAGTTTAATTTTAAGTTAAGTTCAAGACCTTTAAAGCATATTAGCACTTATTAATTGAATACTAGTCTTTATTTATTAGATTCCAGTACATATTCATTAGATTTTTATTCCTATCATTAGATTACTTATTTGTTACATACTGCTTATTTGAAACCAGGAAGTATGTGATAGATACTAAAACATATTAAATAGATGTTTACTTTTTCCCTTTCTTTTGAGACTAGACGCATAGTGACTAGAATTACACTGTAAAACCCAAAAAGTTCAGGTAACGCAAACCATTTGAGGAAACCGATTGCAACAAACTATTTAGGTTCAAAAACTAATCCAAATGAGTACTGTGAACTTAATCCATTTGAGTAAAAGAAGCAATTTGAGCACAGTTAAACCCAATAATTAAAAAGAACGCAAACCAACTGAGTACAAATCTATATGAGTACTGTGTATTTACTCCATTTATTTGAAGTAATGAGATATTAAATTAACTCATTACCTTCAACACTGAGTTCAAAACTCTTTTTAAATAAGTAGAATTAACTTTCAGTAAATTTTAAGTTAACTACACTCATTTCATTTGATAAAGTTGACTGTTGGGTTTTACAGTATTAAACTGAACTAAATCAGTTTTAATTTAACTAGAACTACACCAGTATTTTTCCACAACTCTACTCACTGCCTGATATGCTGGAATGTTCCACAATCCGAAATATTGTTAAACTGCTTTGACACAATCTATGCTGTAAAAGCGCTATAGAAATAAAGATGACCTGATTAGAAACTATGCTGAACTATTATAGAAATGCACTCGCTAACAAAACAGAATTACCAATTATTTAATATATAAGCAATTCCAGCGTTATGAATGTGGCATTTGCAGCAAAAACTCAAAACATAAATTCACAGAGAGTTTATGTTAACACTTTATTGAAACATCTGTTTATATTTTACAAAACATCTAACCTTCCAGTTGTGGGATCATTTTTTTTTTAGATTTTAAATGAGAAAAATAAACATGCATTATGGATGTGAACAAAAAAGTTAGTGAGTTTACAGTATACAAAATACTTTGTAGAAATTCTTTGTAGTGAATTAACCTGCATAACCTAAAATAAATATTGCTTATCAAAAGGATACACCTTGGCTTACTATAGAACAAAAATTATGGATTTTATTTTATTTTATTTGACATTTTTGCATTTATGAAAAAAAGCTTTGTTATGGATGTGACAAATGTGAAATTGGCACCTGTATGTCTTTGGGTAAATCAAATATAATTGTTTGAAAACATTTTTAAAGTACTGTAAAATACTTGCTTACACAAAAAAACTCTTTTATTGAAATCTTAATTTTATCATGTCAAGGTTGAGATTTGCATGGCTCCTTCGCATATCTAATAAATACAATTAATTATAAAGTATGATAAAGATCTAGTCTCAACTAGATCAGTGGTGAAAACTAAATTGATAGCTCACAAGCAGATCACCATAGAAATGAATGGCAAAATATATTAGATTAAGTCCCTTTAAGTGTATTCTTTAGTCTTTGCTAGTAAACAGAACAAATATAGTCACTTATGAAATATGCAATAGCATGACAAAAGCAGTAATAAGTGGCAGTATCTTCATTAAAGCTTGCCTGTCCGTCTCGACTCATCTAAACTTACGATGACCTTCTGCTGTCCCGCTTTGTTTCTGCTCTGCGGGAGAGCCATGCAGTGTAGCTGTCCGGATTTTCTCAGAGAAAAAGGCCTCTGTACACTGTTTTGTATGAAACTTGTGCAGATGTTGCGAGTACAAAAGCCCAGAACAAAGCGAGAATGTTCGCTGTTCTCAAGGGAGAAAAATCCACAACACAGCGTGCCACAAAAACTACAGAGACGCGTACATATTAGGCCATCAGAGCGAGTTCATCTGCTCTCAATTCTGCTTTGAACAACACCCTTGACCAAATATAAAGAAAAAAAACACTCGTTTTCCGCACTGCACTGCACATTCATTGAAAAACAAAAGTCTGTGATTGTTTACTCACGCACATGTCGTTCCAGAACACATTTTCGTTGAGGAACTCCAACGGAGAAAAGCTGAAGGTTTTTTACACAGCTCTTTTACTGACAACTGCAGTTCAAGTGTCCTATGAAAGAATTGTAACAGAATTATTTCGAGTCATTTTCAGTAACTTACCGAGACGAAACGTTTAAAATTGCAATTCTGTAAATGTCACCTTACCTTTCTTTCTTCCAGAGAAACTCCAAAAGTTCCATTTTTAAATTTGTTTCCTCAAAAGTATAACGCTTAGGCCACACGTTTCAGCAGAGACAATCGCGTTTAATTATGGGAGTGAATCCTGTAAAATGGTCTCTTAGTGTGTAACGTTTAGGGATTAATTCTAGAAACATTCTAGAAACTTTGACAGTGGATAGGCTACGTGGTGGTACGACACCCATAGCAACGTTCGACGTCTTGGCATTTGGTATGGCTGTTTTTGACTTAAGTAATATTCACAGCAACTAAAGACTCGTTATGGTAACTGATTTTGACTTAAAGGCAGCTTGTTTTGTTTGAAGGCTGCTTTGCTCTTCAGAGGTTGCCATGTCCACTTATTTTAGCAATAGCAATTAAGCGTCATTTAGCTTGAGTGCTTCAATTTAAGAGTTAAGAGAGAATTTAACAAATTAAACAGATGCATGTGGCAGCATTTATTTTTTTATTATTATTATTTTGGTTAATTTATTTGTTTTGGGCAGTGGCGCAGTAGGTAGTGCTGTCGCCTCACAGCAAGAAGGTCGCTGATTCAAGCCTCGGCTGGGTGGCGTTTCTGTGTGGAGTGTGCATGTTCTCCCTGCGTTCGCGTGGGTTTCCTCCGGTTTCACCTACTGTCCCAAGACATGTGGTAGGCGACAGGTGAATTGGGTTGGCTAAATTGTCTGTAGTGTACAGTATGTGTGTGAATGAGTGTGTATGGATGTTTCCCAGAGATGGGTTTCCCAGACAAGGGCATCCGCTGCATAAAACATGTGCTGGATAAGTTGGCGGTTCATTCCGCTGTGGCGACCCCAGATTAATAAAGGGACTAAGCTGAAAAAAAATGAATGAATGAATAAAGTTTTGGGGTTTATTATGGACTTACTATTTACTTATTATTTTTAATGTAGGCTGTTTTTGCACCTTAAGGCATCTTTTGTGTGTGAAGACAAGTACCTAAGATAGGCTTACTTAACAGATGAATAGGTAAATTCCAGTACGTTTTAACATCTCGGTTGTTCACTTACCTGCCCTGTCAACCATCTTGTTGTCATATATTCTCCACGTTTCTTATATAATTGATTTCCTACCATACTGTAGTTGAAGTTGCACCTTAACCTGCCATTTGCAGATCTTTAATGCAGAAGACTTGCACGTTAATTAATGTTGTTTGTTCATTACTTTTCACCATGTTTGTAGTTATAATCAAATTCACATGCAGAAGGCTATATTTTGTGGGCAATATTAGCCATTAGAGTGTGCATATCGAATTTGCACCACAAATATGTTAGTATACCATCTGGGTAACTTTGGATTAGTCATTTAATTATAGTTAAGGACACACTTTAAAAAAAATATTATTTAGGTAGATAGTGTGCAAATAGCCTATATCCACAGGGACTTTAAATAAGCCAATAGGCCAGCTCAAGCACTTCAATGAACTGTTATGCCATTATAAAATTGCAGCATTTAAAATCTGGTTTATTTAAAAATATGATCTTCATGGCCTGATTGACATACAATAAAAAGAGGGTCTCAGACTGGACAAGAAGCACTGAATTAATTTCCATTGTTTTCGCATCATGTCTTTAAATTATGGAAATTTATTTCACCACAGTATTTTCAATGGAGTTTCAGTGCTCTCCTGTTGCTTCTGATGGCGCTTGTGTTGAAACAGCCCTTCATCCCGTTTTACGCTTGAACAACTAAATGAAGGCTTTAACTGATTATATTTGAATTAAATTAAATTAAATTACATTAACTGAAACATAAAACTGAAAATAATCACATCAACCTTTTAATGGAAGTTTTTCCATGGCTGAAAAACCCTTTCTGTCCACAAAGTATATAGCCCAATGGGACAAAGCATGGTTTGCACTTCTGGTTTGGGGTACATCAATTAAAAAGAACTGAAACAAACTATTGAAAAATTCTAAATCCAAATCCAAATCTAAAGTAATCCATACAGTGAAATTGATGAAACAAATGAAATGTGTGCTTATTATCCACCATGAATTCACCATTATGCTTGTTTTTAATGAAAAAAAAGAAGACTCGCTTAGATAGGTAACTCACGTTGCTGTTGCGGCTCACTGACTGACAGAATGCACATTGTTTTATTTTCCGCATTTTAAAAGCAAGCACATTTACACCGATCTCCCCATTCACACCAATGCGCAGTGGAGATATAACCTTATGGAACGCTTGATCTCAGATTCCCCATTTTCTTTATGACCGACCCCCACCGCTGGATTATTCATGCTGCTTAATGACAGCTATTAGGAGAAGACAGTCTCCAAAGGTTGGAGGGGAGCAACAATTAGCCCTCTTCCCCAGAGAGCCAAGTGGAGCGTGGCCTGGTGGGAGCTCCCAGTAATCACAGCTCCTTCCCTGCTGTCTGCCAGACTCTCCCCACTCACATGAGCCAAAGAGACCCTTGGCTAACAGCAAAGTTACACAACACATCTGGTTTAATTTTTTTGTAGATAGAAAGCCTGTCCAACAAGTGAGTTCTGAAAAGCTCTAGTATAAGAATACAAGACTCCATGTTTTTAAATAATATATGAGACATAAATAGATGTATAATACATACAGTTGACGGCAAAATGATTAGCTCTCCTTTGAAATTAGTATTTTCTAATATTTCCCAAGTGATGTTAAACAGCACAAGGACATTTTTACAATATTTCCTATGATATAAAATTAAATAAATAAATTATTATAATTAATCGATTAAATTGCACTTTAAGAATATGATTAGTAAACTTAAAATAACTTATATCTTGTTTGATTTGAAAATTTAAAGACAGTGTAGCATTTTAAATTGACAAATGTTATGTACTGTTTGAAAAGACAATAAATTGAATAAAGACCATTGTGAGGGATGTAAACAAAAACAATGGTCCCAAAGTATTTCCTGTTTCACATTTTTAATTTCTAGCTTCTGAGAATCCAAATAGAGCCCACATATTGATAAATAATGTCATGATAGCTGTTCACATTAACATGGCCTCTTTTTACAGTTATGAAATAGTTTGATAACAAGCTGGTAATACTATTGGGCCAATGACATGATCACATTGAAATGGTCTATATGATTTAGATGCATTAAAGGGATAGTTCACCCAAAAATGAACATTTCCAAATATAATTAGGAACAATATGCCCGGTTAAATTTAGATTATCATCATCAATGGTCATTTCTTGATGCTCAAGGTTAACAGCTGTGCTTTATCACAAAAAAATATAAAACTCTTTTTATCTTTATTTTATTCAAACCCTTTAAAACCCAAAATATATAAATAAATGTGAAACTGTTCCTCAAAAACAAAATTGCATCTTTAGCTGAATATTAGTATCTAATAACTAGGAAATTATTATTTACCGTCAACATGGCAAAGACTAATAAATTAGTGATTAGAAATTAGTTAATAAAAGTATTATGTTTCAAATGTGTTGAAAAAAATCCCTCCATTAAACAACACTTGGGAAATATTATTTTTTAAATTTTAATTTCACAAGAGAGCTAAAAATTTTGACTTTGACTGTATATTCCAGTGGCAAAGACAGCTTAACGTGCTGCAATTTAAGAAAACGTGCAATTACGAAAAACGAGAGCAAACTAAGAAAAGATGTTCATTCATTTGACAGCACACATGCTGCAAATCCTCACAACCTATACACAAGTAAATGATAAAAATATCTGTTGTAAATATTACTCAAAGTATAAGTAAAAAGTAGCCCTTTCAAAAGTACTCAAGAGTATTGACTAGTGAGTATTACGCTGTAAAAAGCTGATGCATTTACATGTAATTTGTGGATGTGTGTAAACGTAACATTCTGTAGTGCATTTAGTGATTGCCCAGCACGCACACAACATCATAAGATGTTAATATTAGGTTTGATTTAGGTCATGACATCAGGTGACCAAATGATGTTGATATTTGGTTGATTTTAGGTTGTGTTACAAAGTGACCAAAATCCAACGTCGAGCCAACATCATATTGATGTCAAATACTGACGTTTATTCCTCAGATATGGCATCCAAAATCACAAGTCATATTGGTATTGTCCACACAACGTCAAGCTGTAACATCATTAGACATTGATATTTGGTTGATTTTAGGGACATTGACATCAGCCTGACTTTGAGTTCTAACCTCAAACCGATTTTCATTTTCAAACAAAACACAATGCCCCACGACGTTGAGGTACAACGTCAATCTAATGTCATGTTGATGTCTTCTGCCTGCTGGGTGATTAAAACCATTTCGGTCATTATACAGTAAACATCTGTCACTTGACTGATTTTTCTGATCACCATGGACAAGAAAAAATAAAGTAATGACTGCAGGTTGAAGGAAAGTAGTAGAGTAAAAGTACCAATACTGCACTAAAAATGTACTCAAGGGAAAGTAAAAGTACACATTTTAAAACATTCGCTACTTAGTAAACATGCACAACTAAGTAAATTAGAATTTCTGAGAAAAACTACTCCATTACAGTAGTTTGAGTATTTGTAATTTGTTTCTTTACACCACTGGCCGTGACTATTATAACTCTACTTCTACCTCTTTGCAATATTTGTATATTACACAGCATTTACAGTTTAATACAATGTAAGAATTAATTGTACGCAAATGCGCATAAAAGCTTTAAACATCAACTCCTTATCCAGGATCCATATTACAGTTCTGTTGTGTTGCTCTGCATGTAGTGACAGACATCTGTGTTGATTCTATGGATTTAACTACCGCAGTAGCCCAGACAACTACCAAAAACATTACATCAACTGCTGGATGCTGCCTGGGGACCACCTGTACAACTGGACAATTCACAGAAAGCCTAAACACGTTAGCATTTGTGTAGAATAAACACACTTGCTCATGACTCATTAAGGATGTCAGAAAATACCGGCTATTATTAATCGGGCTGCATGCAAACAGAAGCGTCATTGAAGGTCATGACTAAATGATGCTATTCGAGTCATAAGAATCATTAGTACTACTGGCATCTTTAATAGATGATGTTACACATTTACACTTTATGTGTTGACGACGCCGGTGAAATTAATAAGATTAAATATGCATTAGCGGGTTAAATAGATATATTTTTCATTCTAAAACTGGTGATTAAATGAACAATAGTTGCATTCGCCACAACAAGGCAATGTTTGATAATGTTGGGGTGAGGTTTAGGGTTGGGCGGATTGAGGGTAAGTAAAAACAGGCAGTACAAACATGTTTTTTGAAACTAACAATACAGAATGTAAAATATATTTTACCAAAATATGCATGAAGAACGTTTCATCGTCATTTAATGTAACAGAAACCTATTTATTCATTTAAAAAACAACCTTATTTATTCTGTACTGTGCTTAAAATATATAATGGAATATGTGAACAAAAAGCTTTATGTTAATTTTTATTAATGTAAACAAATTCAAACTTAAATGTAAGCAACATTAATTATTTACAATTAAAACAGCATATCACCATTTCTTCCTGTATGCCATAATTCAGTGGCATTTATTTCAGAATTCTCCCGATCGTGGAATGTGTGTAAATGCAGCTTCACAGATCCGCACCCTTCACGGCAGGAATCTGAGGCATGATGCCAATGGAAAGTCTGACTCTAATTGGCTGAGGAGGGTTGATTCAGCCCTTTAAAAGTAGCGCTTTCCCAGCCTGAGATAGCATGATCCCATTATAACCAGCAAACTATTTTATTTTGATTTCATTACACAGTTAACTAATAAAATCATACTGATATACCATGTATACAGCATTTGAAAAAATCTTGTGTGCAGCATAAAACACAGCTATTAAGCAGAACCCTGCTGCTTCACGAGCGCACATTCAGTACGTCCATCAGTGTGATTTAAAACAAAAATACCAAATGGCACACAAGCGACTGGCTTTGAAACTCCAGCATACCGGTGTTTATAAAATAAACATCCAGAACGTCCAGCGAGAGGAACAGAGCTACTATACAATAAAACCGAGACTGATTTTTCTTTCTTTCTTTTTTTTTAAATGGCATCATCTCTCATTTCTTAAATAAGCAGTGTTGTGTTTCCGGCCCCGGCCAGCGAGCCTCACCCAGTCCAAGAAAGAATGCGTCATCCCTGTAATTCACCAGACCCAGAGCGGCTCTCCTGAAGTCAGCAGTCCTGCTGGAAGTGGTGAGAGCAAAGTGCAGACGTCGGCAGCACTTAAGCTGGACTCTCTGCTGCCGTGTGGCTGCAGTTACAGCCTACGTGAACGCTGACTGACGGATGATGGATTGATCCTAGCTCTCGCAGGACCAGCCGAACACCCTGCCCCAGGCATCACCTACCAGCAGTGTGCCGTGCGTTCTGAAATCACATTAAAGCCATACATTCAGATTGCTAATCATGCTGAGCTCAAAAGTGTCATAGATTGAAAATATGGATCCTGTATATACCTATTCATGTCACCGTAGAATGCAAAATATGGAATATATATAGATCATAAATTTATTCTGTGCCACCCGAAGAAGCATAAGGTCTGTTTAACAGTATATTTTTTTAGTTTAACATTTATACTGTGAAAGTTGCCGATGAGGAAGCAGAGAGGTGCACTTATAAGGAAAACACATGTAAACTGCTCACTGTAAGTGTTTACTGAACATTTATGCATCATGTCATATCACTTAGCCCTTACTGTGATTTTTCTGGAGTGAAAGGACAGCAATAAACTTAAAAAAGGCATCTGTTTATGTAAAGGTTGATAGAAATTGCTGCCTGTGCTTTCATATTTCACACTACTCTAATTAAATCTGCGAATTAGTTTGTCAAGTGTAATTATGATTTAGCCTATATTTCATCCACAACTCAACTTAAGACTAAACTAGGTTCCTCTGGTGGCATAAATATAGCTAGCTCACTCTTAGCAAAGATAAACCTTACAACAATTTTTTATGACAGCTGAAAAGATTCTCATTTAACAAGGAATCCATCTATTTGTTGAAATATTTTTTTGACAACTGAACTATGATTATTTTGACCGCGTGTATTTCAGAGTACATCATGCTGTGTGTGTGAGCGTCAGTAACTGACAGTCACTGCATTATAGCAGAGCTCATTAATATTCACAACCCTTCCAAATATGGTCAAACCAACCATCTCATATTATCGCTTATTCTCAGGGTTGGAAATAGAACTGGTTTGCACTTACCTAAGCCACATACCTTCTATGTAGAAATCAGATAACAATTTAACATGTATCAGACCCATAGCTTTTCATGATTTTCGTGATTGCTAAATCAGAATCAACAAAAAGTCGCAAACTTTTCTATTATCCTGCAAAATTCTTAATTTTTTTAACTCAAAATAATCGCAAAAAATTTAAATAATCTCATAAAACATCCAATTCCATACCATATAATCAAATTTTATTTATTTCAGTTCGCAATTAATTGTTTTACATGACTAATAGATGTTGCAGCTACAATATGTATGTTGCGTTGTTTTGCGGCCTGTGCAGTGAGCAGACGCAGATGAATCGTGAGTGATTTACATGTGAAGTCAATGCAAAGATGGGATTAGACATCCTATGGCATTAATAGGGCATTTTGTGGATTTGACATGCTTCAGACTGCAAAAAAAATGGGAACAAACAGAGCAAAGGCACTGACAGAAAAACAAGCAGCCTACAATGATGGAGATTGGTTCAAGGATGACGGCCTCTGGATGTGGCCAAATTGAATGACATTATTTGTGCTTTACATGTATAGCTGGTATTATGGTGTGCATCAAATTGCTAAATGATTTTTTAAAACGCTTTCCCTGCAGTTAATGAGAGAAAACCCTTCCCAGCCAGGTGTTTTAGGTGTATTACGGTAGGAAAAGCCCTAACGCATGTCCTAAATGTGAGGTACATGATGTCAGATGCTCAGGGGAGTGAAATCTGAGGGAGAGAAAGTAGGATCGTGGATAAAAATAAGCTTTAACTTTGTCAGATTGCAAACCTACCATAGTAGGCTACCTAATATGATAAATAAGATTTCATTTATAAAAAAAAAATAATAATAATATATATATATATATATATATATATATATATATATATATATATATATATATATATATATACAGTTGAAGTCAGAAGTCAGAATTATTAGCCTCTCTTTTCATTTTTTTTCTTTTAAATATTTCCCAAATGATGTTTAACAGAGCAAGGAAATTTTCACAGTGTGTCTGATAATATTTTTTTCTTCTGGATAAAGTCTTATGTGTTTTATTTCGGCTAGAATAAAAACATTTTTTAAAAATCATTTTTAGTCCATAATTATTAGCCCTATTTAAGCAATTTTTTTTCTATAGTCTACAGAACAAACCACCGTTATATAATAACTTGCCTATTTACCCTAACCTGCCTAGGTAACCTAATTAACCTAGTTAATTAACCTAGTACTTCTCTCCGTTAAACAGAAATTGGGGAAAAAATAAACAGGGGGGCTAATAATTCTGACTTCAACTATATATATATATATATATATATATATATATATATATATATATATATATATATATATATATATATATATATTATTTATATATTATATATAACATATTAAATATATTTAAAATTATATATTTATATATATTTATATATTTGTTTACTTATTTTATTTTTTTAAGTATATTTAAAAATTGTCAGCAAATTTCTGGGAATTACCACCACAAAATCATCGGTCATTTTTATTGCAAAAAAAATAAATAAATAAATAAAATAAAATTAAAAAAAATCTACAAAAAAATTTGTGAAAAACTAGAGGGTCTGATATATTATTAAGGCATTCTATGGCACCTTTAAATGGAAGGTTCAATCAAAAATGAATAGTTGCTCACCATTTACATACCCTCAAGTAGTTTCAAAACGTTCCTTTTAGTGTTGAGCACAAAGGAACATATTTTGGAAACTGGTAGCAATTGACATCCATAGTAAAAAAAAAAAAAATCTATGAAAGTTAGTGGCTAACGGTTGGCTAAAACATCTTTTGTGGTCAACAGAAGAAAAAAAACAGGGTGAATGTTGAGTGAATTTTCATTTTTAAGTGAAGTATCCCTTTAATAACTTTAAATGGATCCAGCTTACAGACCACATTTTGGTCTGGCCTTTTGTCAATACCTGGATATGCCCAGAGCTGTAATGGCAGGGTTATTTTTGCAGCGTCGACGAGAGATGGCCTGATTGCGGTTTAACTCTCGACAGAGCACCAGGTGTCTTTCCCACCTCCACGAGCCGCTGTCTAAGAAAAGCAAAAGCAAGAGTGAGATATGAGACAGAGATTATTTACGGTCAGCATGCTGCTAAATTGAGAGAAATACATCTAATATAAAGCCTTCACTGTTACAACGAGTTCCCCCAATTTAATTTCAACGTCTTGATACTTACACGCGCTGACGCTGTGCTGTAACCAATGTGTACCAAATTGGATTTGGTTATTATTGCTTTCTAAATTGCATGCCTACATCAGCAAAATTGCTCATCAGTGTTTACAGGCTGTATGTTTAATAACTTTGCCCCATAATTCCTCGCAGCTAGCCCTAATGTGTCGCACGAAAACAGTAGATCATTATGAACTTTTCTTCAAATCGCTCAAAACCCAACCTCCGGCTGAGCGCTTGCACCATCACACTTAAAAAAAGACCTAATCCGATTTGCACAGCAGTTTTGAAGGATGTCTAGTATTTGTTCTGGCTATTTAATTTCAAACATTACTTGTATATTAGAAAATAACGATCCCCGTGACGTCATAAAGCGCATTGTTTTCCAATATTCCTGGCGAGTTCCTGTTATTTCACGCCGGCCATTAAGGAAGCTCCTATGACCGGAGGCGAGAGCAAAAGCACATATTCACGCTCTAGTTCAATTCTGCACTTAAGGTAAAGTGTATTAGTGTTACCTGCTTCCTCAGGAGCAGATGACAAAACATGCCCTTGAGACACCGAGCACTCCTCATGTCCAGGTAATTGTACTCTAGTATATTCAGTCTTCCATATCTGCAACAGAACCACACGGTTAATGAAAAAAAGAAAGAAAAAAAATCGAATGCAATTGAAGCTATATTCATAAATCAAATCTGCTGGCCAGTGATGTCGCAGGTCCGGGCTCCAATTGATGCCTAATTTAAGAAGCATTTTGATTTAATAACTGCTCCTCCCTCATCTAAAGTGAGCACATGTAACTATTAATGCTTCTGTGGGACTTCTCAGCCAAGCCTGTGAGCCCCATTTCAATATCCCAGTTACCATATTTTAATATTTTGCAGCTATATTACCTGACTATTAAGCACAAAACGCTACAGGAAAGATTTATTGCTTAAACACAAAGGTGTAGTCTTTGGAGGAGACTTCTCATTTAAGCGCTCTCATTATAAAGTTGGCTACTCGAAAGCTACGCCCCATCGTCTTTCAGTCTTTCTGAGAGAAATGTTTCGTACCCGGACGACGCCATCAGCGCTGCCGGTGATGATCACGTTGCGAGGGTCCCATTCATGCTTTTGACTGAAACAGCAGCACAGAATGTTTCCTTCAGGTTCATAGTAAGTGTTTAAGGAGGCCAGTAGCTGCCCCTTCATGGTCCACAGGTATAAATGTGTGCCTGCGCAGGACACAATCTCACCCTGACAGAGAAAGAAGAACAATTAATCAAGCATAAACCAGTCAATGATCTATTTATACATTTATAAGTCCAAAAATTAGGTCTCAGTAAAGAAATTAATATTGATAATCAAATTGAATGCATCTTTTTAAAATAAAATTACAGTAAATATTATTATCTTTTGAACTTTCGAATCACATAATCCTGAAAAATAAATGTATTCACAGTTTTCACAAAAAAAAAGCAGCACCTGTCACGGATTGGTCAGGCTCTCACGATCCCCACTCACGAAGATCACCATCACCTGACTTCTAATGAGCACACAGCTGCATCACATTCACGAGCACCAGATAAAAGCACAGCACTCCAGTCGCTCATTGTCCGGGCTCGTCTCGACGAAAGCGGACAACTGAGCGACCACTCAGCGTAGTCATCCTCAGCTAAAACAAACGCTTTACTTACCTGTTCTCTTTGTATTCCTCCTAGTCTTCCTGGTCCACCCGAATCGTCCTGTCTTCCAGTCCTTCCAAGTCTGTGTCATCCTCTGTCAGCTGTATCTGGTGTGTGCTGTCCATCCTCGTGTATTCCTGTTACCCAGCCACGGAGGAAAAGACCCCAACATCATTCCTGATCCTCCTGGCTATCCTTCATGTGCTCCTTGTTGTCATTTAATAAACACCCTAACGTTTCCTTACCTCTGTCTCCTGTCCGCTTCATAACAGAAGCCCGGACCAATAACGACGACAACATGAGCACCCCCGATCACTTTCAAGAGCTGGTGGACCAGTTGAAGCGGATTCTACAGCCACCAGCTCCACTTTCCAACGCACCACCAGCACCGAGCACTTCCGCCTCCACAGTTTCTTCTTCGGCCCTTCCTTCCAGTCCCATGGCCCGACCAGCGCCCTACTCAGGCGGAGCGGGGGAGTGCAATGGTTTTCTGTTACAATGTTCCCTCATATTCGAAATGCAACCTTCTCTATATCCCACAGATAAGTCAAAGATCGCCTACATCGTATCACTACTCTCTGGGCCTGCACTTAAATGGGCTGAGACGATCTGGAACCAAGCCGGGCCGGTCATGAATTCCATCACTACCTTCACGGAGTATTTCAAAGAGGTGTTTGGACGTTCTGATGGGGAAGTAGCCGCTGGAGAGCAGCTGTATCATCTAAAGCAAGGTACTCTATCTACACAGGAATATGCTCTCCGGTTTCGCACTCTAGCAGCTGCAAGTGGATGGAATGAGAGATCGTTGTTGACCACGTACCGGCTCGGCTTGGAACCCACTCTCCGAATCCAGCTGGCCACATTAGATGATACTATGGGTCTGGAGAGATTCATCCAACATTCTCTCCGATGTTCCGATCGTCTCCGTTCCTATCAACAGGACACCATCACCCCCTCGTCTGCACTCCTCCAATCGCCTGAGTCAACAGCCTCTCCAGAACCAGAACCCATGATAATAGAGTCTGGAAGACTGACATCAGCGGAACGACAGAGGAGGCTGACCCGGGGTCTGTGTCTATACTGCGGTGTCAGTGGACACACCCGTATGGAGTGTCCCCTTCGTCCCATTCGGACTTCAGTGAGTGTATTCAGTACGAATATTGAACAATGTAAACCACTTACTACCACCGTACAAATAACTACTGCCTCTATTTCTCTCCTTGTCACAGCCCTCATCGACTCCGGGTCAGCAGGGAACTTCATCTCCCAATCCCTCTGTCGTCAACTCCACCTACGTACTGAGGCGTCCTCGCATATATACCAGATACAACCGATAACCCAGTGCACTCGATCTTCGACCCGTATCCATCGACAATGCGAAGACATCCTTCTTCAAGTGGGGTTGTTACATCAAGAGAGGATTCAATTTCTGGTTCTGGAGGGTGCAAATATGGACATCATTCTAGGGCGCCCGTGGCTGGTGAAGCACGATCCCATCATCTCTTGGGGCACAGGAGAGATAAAGAAATGGGGATCTGGATGTACACCTACCTGTTTTCCAAATCTCCCTCTTCAAGGTCGGAACCCCATTTCTTTGTTTACAACATCGGTCGAGAGTCCTCCTGAGAAGCAGTCTATCCACATTCCTAAGGAGTACAGCTCCTTTCATGATGTCTTCTGCCCCAAGAGAGCTTCCCAGCTACCGCCGCATCGGCCATGGGACTGCGCGATCGACCTAGTTCCAGATGCCCAGTTGCCAAGAGGTAGGATCTACCCGCTCTCGCTTCCAGAGAATCAGGCAATGGAAGATTACATAAGGGAGGCTCTGAGTCAGGGGTACATACGTCACTCAAAATCACCAGCCGCCTCAAGCTTCTTCTTTGTGGCCAAGAAGGACGGAGGGCTGCGTCCATGCATCGACTACAGGGTCCTAAATAACGGTACAGTAAAATACCGATATCCCCTTCCTCTGGTACCAGCCGCTTTGGAACAGCTCCGAGAAGCTAAAGTCTTCACTAAATTGGACCTCCGCAGCGCGTATAATCTGATAAGAATACGTGAGGGGGACCAATGGAAGACAGCATTCGTGACCCCTACTGGCCACTATGAATATGAGGTCATGCCTTACGGTCTGGTCAACGCCCCCTCCGTATTCCAAAACTTCATTCATGAAGTCCTCCGGGAGTTTCTTCACCACTTTGTAATAGTGTACATAGATGACATCCTCATTTACTCCCGGAGTGAGGCCGAACATCGCCAACACGTTGCGGAGGTCCTACACACATTGAGAGAACATCACCTCTACCTCAAAGCGGAGAAATGCTCATTCCACCAGAAGTCGATTCATTTCTTGGGATACATCATTGACCAAACCGGTATACGTATGGATGGGAAGAAAATTGAGGCTGTTCTATCCTGGTCAGAACCCACTTCCATTAAGGAGCTCCAGAGGTTTCTTGGGTTTGCTAACTTTTATAGACGGTTTATCAAGGACTACAGCAGGATTACATCACCTCTCACTAATCTCCTCAAGGGTAAACCCAAAGGACTGGAGTGGACCAAAGAAGCAGCCGCAGCCTTCCGCCTTCTTAAGAAGGAGTTCACAAGGGCCCCACTCCTGACTCATCCTGACCCAAATCTTCCTTTCGTGGTGGAAGTGGACGCATCCACCACCGGCGTCGGGGCAGTATTATCCCAACATCATGATACACCGCCCCGACTGCATCCCTGTGCCTATTTCTCTCGGAAGTTGAGCCCGGCGGAGCAGAATTACAGCATAGGAGACAGGGAGCTTCTAGCAATCAAGCTAGCCTTGGAGGAGTGGCGTCACTGGTTGGAGGGAGCCAAACATCCGTTCCAGGTGATCACAGATCACAAAAACCTCCAATATATCAAAGAGGCCAAGAGACTATGTCCACGTCAAGCCAGATGGTCACTTTTCTTCTCACGTTTTGATTTCTCCATTTCCTATCGTCCAGGACCCAAGAATCTAAGAGCAGACGCTCTCTCTCGTTTACACGAACATCACGATCATGAAGAACTCCCAACGAAGATTCTTCCCGAACACATCTCCATTTGTCCGATCACCTGGAACGCTCCTCCAGTCGTTGCCACTCCGGAAGCCCCTGCTCCGCCGGGATGCCCTCCTCATCGGCAGTTCATACCACCTGAACACCGGGTAGATCTGATCCACTCCTTACATACCTCGCTAGGCACTGGACATCCAGGGATCAACAATACTCTCTCGCTAGTATCCCAACGATTCTGGTGGCCAAACATGGCAAGGGATGTGAGGCAATATGTTCAGGGCTGTAAGGACTGTGCCCAATCCAAGAGCCCACGTCATCTACCCGCTGGAAAGCTCCATCCCTTGCCGATTCCGAACCGTCCCTGGTCACACCTAGGAGTGGACTTTATCACTGACCTCCCCTCGTCAGAAGGTAATACCTGTATTCTAGTCATCGTAGATAGATTCTCAAAGTTTGTCAAACTAATCCCTCTGAAAGGTCTTCCCACAGCCTTTGAAACAGCCGACAATATCTTTAATCAAGTCTTCAGGTCATTTGGTATTCCAGAAGATATTGTGTCGGACAGAGGTCCACAGTTCATCTCACGTCTATGGAAAGCCTTCTTCAAGCTCCTAGGTGTGGCCGTCAGCCTCTCTTCTGGATATCATCCCCAAACCAACGGGCAGACAGAGAGGAAGATTCAGGAGGTGGGACGGTTCCTGAGGACCTTCTGCAGTGGTCACCAGAGCTCCTGGAGCCAGTATTTGGGCTGGGCAGAATATGCCCAAAATTCACTGCGGCAACCCTCCACCGGACTCACGCCATTCCAGTGCGTCCTGGGCTTCCAACCACCGCTCTTTCCCTGGGATGGCGAACCATCTGATGTCCCCGCAGTGGATCACTGGTTCCGGGAGAGCGAGAGAGTCTGGGACGAGGCTCATCAACATCTGCAGAGGGCAGTCCGTCGAAGCAAGGTAACCGCCGATAGAAGAAGGTCTGAAGAACCCAGATACACACCCGGACAAAAGGTGTGGCTATCCACCCGGGACATACGCATGCGACTGCCCTCTCGCAAGTTAAGTCCCCGATTTGTTGGTCCCTTCACCATCGTGGAACAGGTTAACCCCGTCACCTACAAACTACAATTACCCTCTCACTACCGTATTCACCCTACATTCCACGTATCACTCCTGAAACCCTATCACGATCCTGTTCTTCCCTCCACAGAGCCTGACCACGAAGAGGAACCCCCTCCTCCACTGCTCCTAGAAGAAGGAGCCGTCTACGCAGTGAAGGAGATCTTGCGTTCCCGACGTCGTGGTGGCCAGTTGGAGTACCTGGTGGACTGGGAAGGGTACGGCCCCGAAGAAAGGACATGGGTTCCCAGAGCTGATATTCTCGATCCTAGTCTCATGGTGGAGTTTCATGAGAGCCACCCTGAGTTCCCAGCGCCTAGAGGCAGAGGGAGACCACCACGGCGTCGGAGGTGTCGGCCCTCAGGAGCGGGCCCTGGGGAGGGGGGTACTGTCACGGATTGGTCAGGCTCTCACGATCCCCACTCACGAAGATCACCATCACCTGACTTCTAATGAGCACACAGCTGCATCACATTCACGAGCACCAGATAAAAGCACAGCACTCCAGTCGCTCATTGTCCGGGCTCGTCTCGACGAAAGCGGACAACTGAGCGACCACTCAGCGTAGTCATCCTCAGCTAAAACAAACGCTTTACTTACCTGTTCTCTTTGTATTCCTCCTAGTCTTCCTGGTCCACCCGAATCGTCCTGTCTTCCAGTCCTTCCAAGTCTGTGTCATCCTCTGTCAGCTGTATCTGGTGTGTGCTGTCCATCCTCGTGTATTCCTGTTACCCAGCCACGGAGGAAAAGACCCCAACATCATTCCTGATCCTCCTGGCTATCCTTCATGTGCTCCTTGTTGTCATTTAATAAACACCCTAACGTTTCCTTACCTCTGTCTCCTGTCCGCTTCATAACAGCACCACTGTTTTTAACATTTATAATAATTAGTAATTAATAATAGGGATGCTCCGATCAGGATTTTTGGAGCCGATACTGAGTACCGATTCTGATACTTTATATAACTAAGCTTTATATTACTTTAACTTTGCATAAAGCACATTTTCCCTCTAGTATGATACTTCAGTGGGGATCTCTCCTTACCTAAGAGAATAAATGAAGAATGTTGCATATAATCCCTTAAACAAGTCTCTTATAACAATATAGTGTGGACATGTCATGGTCAGAAGCAGCTTTACAGAAAATAATAGATAATACATAAAAAATTAAGAAAAATTACTAACAAAACAATTTGGAAACATTATGCATTTTTGATGCATAAGAAGTTAAAAGGGATTTTCTTCTGCTTGTATACTCCTAAACAAACACTTGTGATTGATTTTTGTGATTGGCCAGACTAGTGAGTGGATTGAGTCATAAAATGTGATAATTGGCTGATACCGATCTCTGGCCGATCGATCGGAGCATCCCTAATTAATAACAATTATTACCAAACTACCATATTAGAATGATTTATAAAGGAATGCTTTGCTTTGCCATGACAAAACTGGATTAAATTACATTTTGGAAAAAAAAAATTATAATAAAAAATTATATATATATATATATATATATATATATATATATATATATATATATATATATATATATATATATATATATATATGTGTGTGTGTAGTTGAAGTGAGAATTATTCAAACCTCTTTAAATATTTCCCAAATGATGTTTAACAGAGCAAGGAAATTTTAACAGTATGAAGAAAGTCTTGTTTGTTTTATTTCAGCTAGAATAAAAGCAGTTTTAAATTTTTTTCTAAACCATTTTAAGGTCAAAATTATTAGCCCCTTTAAGCAATTTTTTACGACTGTCTACAGAACAAACTATCGTTATACAATAACTTGCCTAATTACCCTAACCTGCCTAGCTAACCTAATTGGGGGAAAAAAATAAACAGAGGGGCTAATAATTCATGGGGTAATAATTATGACTTCAACTATATATTTTAATAATAGTTTTTTCTTTTACAATAACATTTTACTGTAATTTTGTCAAATGTATCAAATAAATGCACCCACAAAATACATAAGAGACACCTATCAAAAATAATAACGAGATAAAAATCAAATCTTACCAACTCTAAACTATAGAACACCATGAATATTTCTTTAGAAGATTATTCTTAATCTATTTATAAACTTTTTTAAAGACAGCTACTCTTGATAAATGTTATTTTTGTAGTTCAAAAATGTAAGTAAATTTTTAGAATCTCAATTTTTTTATTTTAATATGCGTATATTGTCTTACAAGGGATGTCTTCAAGTTCTTCTCAAGTTTTTTCAGACATTCGACTAATCTTTTAAGCAATCTATTAAGCACTTTTAAGCAATATTTAAAATGAATGAAGAAATAATACTAATAATAATAATAAAAAAGAATTGTTATAGCAAAATTTTTTTATTAAATTATCTATATCTGAAATTATTTGAAGTGTGTTTAGAATCACGCATCAACACTTTTGTGTTTTGTAGCAGTAGGTATGTTTCACATTGTGTAACAGGGGTTTAAGCGTTAAAGCAGGTCTGAAGGGAAGGATGTGCCCACCCTTCCTTCACACAGCTGGCTGAGGGGAGTTGCAGAAACCACTCTGCGGGTGCAAATGAGCCGGTATAAATGTGTCATCTAGATGGCAACACGAGCAGAACAGCCCTAACCAAATTAAATGTGCGGGAGTGAGATGGATGGGGAGAGATTTGGGAGCTGAAAAGTGCACGCTGACCTCAGAGCGCGCGTGTTTTTGCTGGAGGCTACTCACGGTCAGGTCATTAATAGCCAGGGCAGACACGGCAGAGGAATGTTCTGGTAACTGCGTTATGTAGCTGAGGTCCTCCAGGTCCCACAGGATGCAGGTCTGGTCCAGGGAGCCGCTAATAATCATGCTATGAGCTTCAGATGCTACCAGGCACGTCACTGTGTCAGTGTGTCCATACAGGGTCTAGGATGGATAACAACATGTCTGCTTTTAAAAACAATGAGGGGAAAAAGTCATCCTATTTGATTATTTACCACTAGTTTACATTTTGAAGTTGTATCTACTTTTCAAACCAAATCAGAGATCACATTTTAGAGTTCATATCAGAAGTTTCAAACAGCTCACCAAAACAAACTTTCTGGAATAGTTTGCTCCAGCTGGTAAAATCTTTCCCATTCACAGCAATTACATGATTGGTTTTCTCTGGTTTATTACCTTGGTTCAGTGTTTCAAGGTCAGATGTTCGCACGTCTGGCTTCCTGACTTCATAACAAACTTTGTTTTAACTTTTGGCCAAAACTTTTGTTCTAAATAATCAAACTAGCTCTCTATTTCACTGAAACTTTGCCTTAAGTATATCAGGGACAAGCGTGTGAACTTGGCTCTAGATCACTTGCTCTGTAACAAAACATTTTATTTGTTATTTGTTTGCTCTCTCAAGTCTGTGTTCTTCATACAACTACAGTTGCAATCAGAATTATTAACCCCCCCTGAATTATTAGCCCCCCTGTTTATTTTTTCCCCAATTTCTGTTTAACAGAGAGAAGATTTTTTTTCATCACATTTCTAAACATAACAGTTTTATTAAATCATTTCTAATAACGGATTTATTTTATCTTTGCCATGATGACAGTAAATAATATTTGACTATATATTTATTAAGACGCTTCTATACAGCTTAAAGTGACATTTAAAGGCTTAACTAGGTTAATTAGGTTAACTAGGCAGATTAGGGTAATTAGGCAAGTTATTGTATAACGATGGTTTGTTCTGTAGACTATCGAAAAAATATATATCTTAAAGAGGCTAATAATTGTGACCTTAAAATGATTTTTAAAAAATTAAAAACTGCTTTTATTCTAGCTGAAATAAAACAAATAAGACTTTCTCCAGAAGAAAAAAATATTATCAGACATACTGTGAAAATTTCCTTGCTCTGTTAAACATAATTTGGGAAATATTTGAAAAAAATAAAATAAAGTAAAAGGGGTTTTAATAATTCTGACTGCAACTGTAACCCAAGTGTCAAGTGCGAGTCCAGCATCATCTCATTGGTCAGAGCCACCAGTTGTATGTTCTGGGAATAAGCTCACATCAGTCAGCTTCCAGAATGGACAGACAGATGCTACACAGCCTAATGTGTCTTTGTTTATAGTTGTTCTTATGTGTGACTCTGGATCACAAAACCAGTCATAAGTGTACATTTTTGGAAATTGAGATTTCTAAATGATCTCAAATTTTCCATTGATATATAGTTTAATAGGACAAGACAATATTTTGCCTAGATACTGTACAACTATTTGAAAATCTAAAATCTGAAAATTAAAAAGAAATAAAAATGCTGAGACAATCATGTTTAAAGTTGCTCAAATTAACTTCTTAGCAATGCACATTACTAAACAAAAGTGTTTTTGTTATACCATACAATATTTATAAGTTTTAATATATTTAAACAAAAAATATCATTAAAAAAATCATCAAATTTACTTAATATTCATTCATTCATTTATTTTTCTTTGGCTTAGTCCCTTTCATCAGGAGTTGCCACAGCGGAATGAATCACCAACTTATCCAGCATTTGTTTTACACAGCAGATGCCCTTCCAGTTACAACCCAGTACTGGGAAACATCCATACACACTCATTCACACACATACACTACGACCAAATTAGTTTATTCATGCAAACTCCACACAGAAATGCCAAATGACCCAGAGAGGAATCAAACCAGCGACCTTCTTGCTGTGAGGCAACAGTGCTAACCACTGAGCCACCGTGTCATCTACTTTATATTGAATAGATTTTTGGCATAAGATTAAAAAATAGATAATTTTGACCCATAAAATGTATTTTTTGACAAAATTATTGATTTTGGTCTTGTGGTCAAGGGTCACATACATGTACCCTGCAGGCACAGGACATCAACATGACGTCATATTGACGTTCTACCCCAACGTCGTGAAGACATTGGATTTTGTTTTGAAATGAAAACCAGGTTGACATCAGAACCCAACATCAGGTCGACATCAAATGTCCAATGTCTAACCTAAAATCAACCAAATATCAACGTCTAATCACCTTGACGCTGTGTGGACGTTACCACTATGACATCTATCAGATGCTGGATTTTAGTCACTTTCCAACACAACCTAAAGTCAACCAAATATCAATTTAATTTGACGTCATTATTAGACGTCAAAATAACGTTGTCCTTTGACGCTGACTAGGCATTGAATTTTGGTCACCTGGTGTCATGACCTAAATCTAACCTAATATCAACGTCTTATGATTTTGTGTGCCTGCTGCGAATATATTTTAATAGTTCACTCATCACACATTAAGATAAAGCCTGGTTTGTGGTTCAGTTGGGTCATACTGCTTTTTCCACACCTCCAGATCCTCCAAGACCTCCTTTTTCTGGTGATCTTGTACCATTTTATTTGTTGCAGATCTGAACATGATTGCTATGTTAACTTATGGCCAAATGAACACCAAATAAGGAAGAAAATGCTCCAAATTCAAAAACAAACACTTCAAACAAGCTAAATGACTGAAAACCAGTGTAAGACTGACCTGTTTTAATCTCATACGTTTGAGTTTGTCCTTGCTAATTAAAACTTCCCACACACACACTACAGTGCTCGTCCCGGCTGTGATGATGGTGCTGTTGTTGGGACAGGCAGCACACACAGGCTCTCCCCAGTCTGACAGGCTCTCACACACTCCAAAGCTCTGAAGCAAAGGTAAGAAAGCAAGCAGACTTTAACAGCCAAACAGATTCAACCGTATTAAACAATAATTCATTGAGACAACAGGAAAATGTGAATGAACATAACAATTGGTGACTCTAGTTGTGGTGCTAGACAAACAATAAAAGCAAACCTTTTCTCCAGTGTAGCTTCCAAAGGAGCAGGTCTGGTCATAAGAGCCCCAGGAGAAGTACGTGTTCCACTGTGAAGGGATGAGAAGTTTGTTTTTTTCCACGACCAGCACATCCTTCTCTTTACACACTATCTGACCAACAGGCCCCAATGAGAGCTCTGTAAAAAGAGAAAATGGGAAAATCAGCATTATTAACATGCTGCAGCAACAATTTTAGGGCAGTTGGGGAAAAAAACACTGCAATATTATATAGCTGGACATTCTATAGACATTTCAATGTGGTCATGTCATCGGCCCATGAACATTTTCTGCTTGTTATCAAACTATTTCATAACTATAACAAGAGGCAGTTCAATCATAACTTAATGTTAAAACAGCTATCATAACGTTATTTATCAATAAAGTTATCAATAAACTACCAATCAAAGATTCGAGGTCAGTAAGACTTTATCATGCTTTTGAAAAGTCTTAGACTAAAAGGCTGCATTTTTTGGACAAATAAAATAATAATGTAAAATATTCCAACAGTTTAAAGTAACTTCTCTAATATACAGTTGAAGTCAGAATTATTAGCAGTTCAGAGCCCCCCCTCCCCTTAACAGACTCAAGGATTGTTTGCTATGGAACGTTTATTATCTGCTGTGTAAGTTAACAAGGCACCGACGACATCAGTTAACTTAATGAGATTAGAGAGATCAATTTGCTCTTTAGACAGTTAACGCTATACTTCATCTGTGCTAGTATTTCATGCACATTTTATGTATGTAAGTTATTATATTCAATTAATGATGCTCAAATGTTTTGCTATTATGGGGAAGTAATCTTAGGCTAGCTGTTAGTGAGTAAATTTTTTTTTAAATGGAATAACCAGCTCATATACTCTCTACAGAAAAATGTTTTTAGATCGATTGCTGATTTTAATGTGTAGGTATGATAATGGATATTTTTATTTAGGATAAATGTATTTTTAACTGGATCAGATGTTACCAGACTTTTATAATTTTGCATAGGGTCAGTTAAACATGAATAGAAAGGGTGAGATATCAGGCTTATTTATAAAGAAGCAAAAACAATGTGCTTTTTTCTTTTCTTTTCTTTTAAATCTAGGTCTGTTTGAAGACTGCTCGGTGTAATTGCAGTATTTTTTTTTTGTTTGTTTTTATTTTCTTTTACCCTATGTAAAAAATTGTAGCTCCGCCACTGGATATTTTCACTTCAGTTTTTTTAAATGTAAACAATCTGGTAAAAAAAATACAATAAAACAACCTAAAATAAAACTTTAATATCTGTGAGGTTGTGAGGTTATTAGGCAGAAGTAGTCTACTTTTAAATGACCTATATATGCGAGGGCAAGTAATTCCCACTCACTGACAGCAGAACAGCAACAGAAATCATAATGAAGCCTGAGATGATTGCAAATTTCACTCAAGACGCCCTTTAAATTTTTCCTTGTTGGATTTACTGATCAGAATGATAAAGTAACTCCAGATGTGAGAACAAGATATTGAGTGAGAGACAAGAGATGGAGCGGAAGCGAATCATCTCATTTTACAGAGAGATCCTTTTGGGATATTCCGATTATTAAATAAGCCTCACTGGCTGTATCATCAAGAGCGGCCTAACAAATAGCTGGAGCTGAATGGAGCTACGGCTGAGAAAATGAGCCTGCAAAAAGTCTAGCCAGCATCTTCTGCCTTGCGGCTCCTATTGCTCCCAGTAGACGTGGCCCCATCTTGTAAAAAATAATTGAGGAATGGAATAAAATAACAAGGTGACTATGAATGATTAAATGGAGTGGGGGGTTCTATCACAGAGCTGTGAATGTTCATATTAAGAATGCAGTGTACCTTTTACTGCCTGAGCGGAGGGCTTGAGCTTGTCCAATTTAAAGAAAAATGGGGTTATCTGACTGGATACCGAAGTCTCTTTCCCAGCAGTACTCTTGTTGGACGTACGGCTTGCGTGTGGTTTTGTGAAGATCTGGAAAAATAAAACATTTTATTATAGAATTTAATATACAGTACAGAAGAAATAAATGATTGAAAAAAAAAGTATAAAATGTTGTAATTTTAGCATATATATATAGCTGATATTGGCTACTTAAAGTCCGTGTGAAATCAAAATTTACAATGTTTATTGCTATTTATGTTTACAAAGCAATGTAATACTTTAAAAAAAAAATTAAAAAAAAATCACAAATCGCAATATATATATATCCATGCCTAATATCAGGTGGCCAGAAAGTGATAAATTTTTTATAAATTGTTAAAATATTGGTGTCTGTGATGCAGCAAGTCCAGAGACTGTTAAGACGTCACGTCTTAACAAGCGGATTGCGTTTCAGTTGGAACATAAGTACATCAATATATTGTAACAAAAGTCTCAGCAACTTCTGGTTCACATTGATTTTAATGGTGCATGCTCATTTCTCGTATTTCTACATGTAGATTACCTTTGCTGTATTGTAAAACTCAATTCATTAATCTTCAAAAATAGTAACAATTTAATAATTAATTTAGTTTCCATACAACTTTGCAAATGTAACTTGAACACTGTATCTTAATTTGAGACTTAAACACAATGTCTTCTCCCTGTGTTCAGTAGAAACAAAATCATCATAAAAAAATGCCGGCAGCTACCTCTCTGCAACTCTCACATGGTCGCCCACTAAAGCTAAGCAGTACCTGGATGGGAGACCACATGGAAAAGCTAGGTTGCTGCCGAAGTGGTGTTAGTTAGGCCAGCAGGGGGTGCTCAACCTGCACTCTGTGTGGGTCCTAACACCCCAGTATATTGATGGGGAATCTATACTGCTCAGTGAGCACCATCTTTCAGACGAGACATAAAACCAAGGTTCCGCTGCAACTGGAGATGCCATAGTAACTTTATTTTTTTTAAAATAAAAAGAATTTTGCTTATCTTGCATTCAGAGGCTAGTTTTTCCATTGTTTTATTCATGTATTTAAAAACAAAATCTGCCTCAAATGAGTGCATAAGTGTAGTGTTTCTTTAAATTTTATAGTCATTTATATGTCATGTATATCTGTGTTTTTAATCCCAATGTATGCATTCAAATATTTGGATGGATGCCTAGCTAACGTAATACTTCACATATTCTTTTGTTACTTCTAAATGAATATATTCGATATCTAAAATAATTTTAAACTGATGAATTACATTGTCTTATTTTTAAATATTTAGGCTAAATATAATATAATACAAGAAAATACTAAACATAAAAATATTGACCATTTATCCATTATTAGTTATGGATCAAAAAATACTCAATGGCTTGTCAGGTAGGAGTTGTAATAGTTACACATCCTTAGTACACTGTAAAAACTGCCGGGTTAAACACAATTCATGTTGTCCCCACACACATTTATTAACTTAACAAATTTAAGTGGATTGAACATAAAACAATTAAGTTGTCCCCCAAAAAATCTCAAGAATTGTGTTTTTCAGCTCCTTTTAAACAAGTATACATTTTTTGAGTGTATATAATGTTGTCAAAAGCACTTTAAATTGCCACTTCATATGTACAACAAAATCAACAGACAACAGTGTATTCAACTACCCTACCTGTTTTGGCATTTGGCCAAAGTTGTTTATGTAGCCAAGCACAGTGCTTTTCATGACAGGATCCTTCATGCTGGCTCTATCGTGTTTGTCAGTGTAAAAGTAGGGGTGAAAGGTGTTGAGGGCCTCGACTGCAGGCATTCCCTGCTGCTTGTAGCCGAAAATCAGATCAATCCAAAGATGCAGACGTGCGCTCACATAATCACTCTCAAGAGCCTGTGGAGAGAGAGCGAACTCTGTCAGTCAGCAGATCTGGACGGAGACTAATATGCTATCAGTCACCTCGTAACTTTTATATCCAAAGAAGTGCAGGTGGAAAAGCTGTTTACACATATCAGGTCAAAGAGATTGCACAATAATGCATTTAAAAAAGATATTATTCCATCTGAGCCACTGATTATGGTTCACAATCTTATCTATGAATTATAGTCTAAAAGTTTGTATTCCCATTCCGTGTTATTATTCCAATATTTGAGTATTTTAGAATTGGCTAAAGTGTCCAAACATGAGCAAAAAATCCTTAAAATAACAAGTATAATCAAAGCAGCTCATAAGCACTAAATTGTGGGAGATCCCTATATTTCTCTTTATTTGCATACGAAGGAAGGCGAGTAGACAGAATAGCTCATTTCATGCCATTTAGAAATGATACAAATATTGCTCTGTAGATTGGGAACAGATAATGCCTGGCCTTTATATGCCTGCGGGCGTAACATGGTGAGAAAGAAAGCATTCATTCCAATAACCAGCAGGCTTCAGTAATGGAGTAAAGGAGAGTGCAGATATTGTACTTGCGCTGAATTGGGCCTGTTATCTTCTAATTACAACGGCGTTAAACAGAGTAATGGGGCTTCCTTGATCAACTCAACAAGTGCTTATTATCTCAAGAAAGGCAAAAAAAAATTATTTAACTATTGCCAAGTTTAGCTGGGTATGAATGGTGCAATGACACTGATACTGTAACTCCTATGCTTGTTTTCATGAAGCGTGGTATTGTGCTCTAATTGCACTGACTCTCATTGTCTCATGTAGAGCCTAAGTGTATGTACAGTACAGCAGGAGTTGATTTACTGATGCTGGTGGCCTATTTTGAGTGTGACGGACATCTTTGATAGAATAAACTGACCTCTCTGTGTACTCTGATGAACTCCTGGGGGTCTCCTTTGGCCCATGGTGGCAAAACCACATCATTTAATAGTGTCCCATCCTGCATGCAGCCTATAGTATCAATACACATATTTAGAGGCTTATTATTCAGGTCATTTACAGGTGCTTTGATAACTTTACAATAACTTTGACATCAAATTATGGTCAAAAATACAACCAAAACAAATTTACCAAAGTCAAACTGGTTGGAATTAACAAGAAAGTCCGGGAGGTAGAAAAATTCTGGGATGAGCTCCCTGACATCACTCATGTTGTCCTTAGATGCAGATTCCCACTCGTTCTGAATGCTGTGGAACATCCGTTCTGGAACATCAAATGTTCCACCCTACAAATAAAGACATTGACAGTTTAAAAATGTAACTTGCTGATAAATGTACTCACCCTCTTGCCATCCAAGATTTAAATGATTGATTTTTTTCTTTAGAACTACATTAAAGAATTTTTTTAGCTGAAACAGTGGCCCTTATAAAAGGCAAGTCAATAACCATTGGCATTTTGACAAATATATGCACAAATGGTACACCTGGTACACTACCTGACAAAAGTCTTGTCCAAGTTTTAGGAACACCAAATAGTAACTTGACTTCTAGTTGACCATTTGGTATCAGAAGTGGCTTATATGAAAGGCAAAAGCCTCTAGATTACACTTATTTTACCAAAATAAAATATGATCATGCCTTGATTTTTAATTATTTAATTAGGACAGTAAGGTCTGACTTTGCTTAGACAAAAGTCTTGTCACTTAACAGAAATAATGTACAGTATAGAAAATAAAGTCATGGTGCAGTGGAAAAAGAATTAATATAGAGTATGATTTCCATGACATTGGATGACTGCATCTATACATCTCTGCAATGACTCAAATAACTTATTAATAAAGTCATCTGGAATGGCAAAGAAAGCGTTTTTGCAGGACTCCCAGAGTTCATCAGGATTCTTTGGATTCATCTGCAATGCCTCATCTCCATCTTACCCTAGACATGCTCAATAATGTTCATATCTGGTGACTGGGCTGGCCAATCCAGGAGCACCTTGACCTTCTTTGCTTTCAGCAACATTGATGTGAAGCTTAAAGTATGAGAAGGAACGCTATCCAGCTAAAGATTTTGCCCTTTCCTGTGGTTTGCAATGTAATGGGCAGCACAAATGTCTTGTTACCTCAGGCTGTCGATGTTACCATCTACTCTGCAGATTTATAACATGCCATCATACTGAATGTAATCCTTAAATCATGATTTTTCTTTCACCAACTTGACTGATTTCTATGAGAATCTTGGGTCCATGGGGGTTCCAATAGGTCTTCTGCAATATTTGTGATGACTGGGATGCAGTTCCACAGATGATTCATGTGAAAAATTGGTCTTCTGACAGTTTTCCAAATGATCGACTAAAAATCAAGTTTTTTTGTTGCTATTACAACTGGGATTGATGACAAGACTTTTGTCAGGTAGTGTACATTGAGGTCTTATAAAGTGAAAAGATCAGTCTGTGGATTGTTTACTACAGGGAGGACATGTTTGTTATACTGTTGATCTAAGTGGTATAAATTTGTGCTTATTCTAGAGCTGCAATCTATTTATTTTTGGTCTAAACCTGAAAGCCTCATGGGCAGAGAGCTGACATGCATGAATATTGTGCTTCAAACAGTTCAAGTCCCGACTAACAGGCTTTTCCCAATCCTGCACTGACCCCTCTCTATCTCCATCTTCACTTCCTGTTCAGATAATGACCTATCCTAATAGGCAAAAAAAAAGAACCAGAAATAGGTCTTTAAGAAAAATATACAATTCATGTGGTTTTGTACATTGTTAAAAAAGGAGAGGATTATTACTAATAATGTTGTACATCATGTTAAGTTTCTTCCACAAACTGATTACTTCGCTTTATAAGACCTAAATGTATGGTCAAGAGATGGGGGTATTCATTTTGTATTGCCTATATATATTTTTTGATCTTAAAAAGTGCCAGTTACTGTTGACTCACTTTATCTGAACCGGTTTCAGCCAAAAATCTTGGGTAATATAATAATTAAAATTTTGGGTGAGTACAAAGCCTGCATTTTCTAATTTAATCTGGAAGTAAAGTATCTGAAGGAAAAACACCATAAAAGTGATAGAAAAAGAGCACAAAAAATAAAGAAAAATTACACAAAGGATCAAAGAAAGACTTGCCATCATATATATGTTTGTTCAATGCATATGTAAGGCCGAGGCTCTACTGGAAGCAAGACTAGAACTCCAAAATGGCCCCATGAGTGTATGAATCACAATCAAAAAAACAATTGCTTAGATCCAAGACATTTTCAAGCAATTGATTCAGGCTTTTTATTTTTCAAGGGAGTTTATCCATCCACACGAAAATCTCTGGAGAAGTTATGTAATTTGCAGTAAAAGCAAATGCCCTCATTGAATGAAAGTAATATACTGTTAGTGGCACAAATCTGATTATGAATATTACTGTACGGAGGAAAGCTGCTCAAGTGAAGCAAATATCATTGCAAAGTGTTATCCTGATGTTTGCATTACGTTACATAGGGTATCAAATATGCATGACATTTTTATTTTAATCAATTGGTTCCATGTGTACAAATGAGATATTCTTTAAAAACAAAATGTGGTTTTGCGCGCAACTGACGTAACAGAATTTATTTGCATACATATTAAAATCGTACCCTAATTCGGTTTGGGAAAGGAAAAAATAAAAAGCGTGCACAGCCCCAAATAAGGCCAAAAACAATGAAGCTCATTTCATCAAGTAAGTTCAATTTAGAAAAATCTGATTTTAGGGGAGAAGCTGACATGTTTGTGCTTGATTTGGTAAAGAACAGGCCAATGGAGATGTTATTATTTCAGTTTCTGTAATTCTGCTTCAATATAAGAAGTGCGATATAGGAGAGATTTGTGAAGTTTACCTGCAGCTGGAGGAAGGTCTGGGAAAAAGGCTCCATCCTCACCAGGTATGAGGCCACTATGATGGCTGAGGAATAGTGTGTGCAGTAATGACACTGAGCTGACAGATCACCTGCGAACATGACGTTCAATATATAAGAATATATATGAAAGTGTTATTTAATCACACAGTGCACAAAACTGTAAAATGTAAACATTTAAATGTTAATAAAATTTATTATTATTATTATTATTTCATTTTTTAAATTATTATTAATAATTTATAACTTAATGCAGTTATCAAATCAAATCCTTTTTATTGTGACATCATCAGCAGCTCATGTACTATGATGAGTGAAAAGCTTAGGTGCTGGCTCCAGACAGTGCAAAATATAGACTCCAAACACAAAAACAATATACTATTAACAACGTTGACAATAAATATGAAAAAGACAATAAATACATAAAGAAAAACACACATTACACACATGTAAACACAAAGACAAGTACACAGTCAAAAAGGTGTACATATAGTTTGACTATTGGTGGAAAATTATTGTAGACAATATTGTTTTAAGTACTGCTGCAGGTCACTGTTTAAAGTTGCTCTTGCAAGCCCTAAAAGTAATAGGTACAAGATAATGGCTGTTTATTAATCATTTCATTAATGCAATTTACTAATTGCAATTATTATTATTATTATTATTATTATTATTATTATTATTATTATTATTATTATTATTATTACAAGCAAATATAGTGGTAGCTGATATAGTAATAATCACAGGATAAAATTAAATATATCACTAAAGAAATATCCTCATAATACTTCTGAACTGCAAAGTTTTACATGATAATAATAATAATAACAATAATAATTAACCATTATTAAATAACTATTTTTTATAATATTTATAATAAATAACTATTATTACTATTACTATTATTATTTTTATTTTAAACGTATGCAATAGTAAATATATCCTTTATTATTTTTACTCTTTAACTTTTGTCTTCTATTTTTACAAAGTTTGATTTGAAATGTTAAAACAGCAAACTTGTGCTTTTGAAATGACTCAAATTAACATTTGGTTCATTTAGCACTTGGCAAGTATAAATTTCAGACTGGTATACCGAATCAGAATTGTTCTTTTAGAGTTTAGTAACAAAACACTTGTGACTTTCTAAAATAATTGCATATGAAAACAGAAAATTAGGGTAGTTCATCTTGCTGGGGCGACCCCTGATGAATCAGGGACTAAGCCTGAAAAGTGAGTGAGAACAGAAAAGTACATAAACAGTTATGGTTTACCATCATTATTTTCCACTTCAAGGTATCTCTGAATGAACTTCTCTTTTCTCTTCTCAGTTTGAGCTCCCATTGGTTTAGACAGATCTCTGAATGTAGCAGGACTGGACAGATCCAGAGTCTAACAAGTTCAACAAACAAACAAAACAATTTCCAGCATCACAAAAAAAAAATCTTTACAATTTAAGCATCTCAAGTTTTCATGCATGTTCATTTTACCTCTGATTCATAATCAGCGATGATCCATGGGAAAATAGGATACTGCATCAAGTCATTGTACGTCCGTCCAGCAAGTGTGTTTAGATGCATGAGGTATTCAAAGTTGCTGATTTCACCCCTCTATGGAAAGAAATAGAATAAACATGGTCAAAAACAGTACAGATTAAGACAAAATATGTTCAGATTAATGTAAATCAGAGAGGAAAAAATATAGGATTCATTTTTACTGTAAATGCAGTATGCATATACTGTAATAAATAACAATTAACAGGGCCGTCACGGTGGCGCAGTGGGTAGCACGATCGCCTCACAGAAAGAAGGTCGGTTCGAGCCCCGGCCGGGTCAGTTAGCGTTTCTGTGTGTAGATTGCATGTTCTCCCCATGTTCGCGTGGGTTTCCTCCGGGTGCTCCGGTTTCCGCCACAGTCCAAAGACGTTGTATAGGTGAATTGGGTAGGCTAAATTGTCAGTAGTGTATGTGTGTGAATGGGAGTGTATGAGTGTTTCCCAGTGATGGGTTGCAGCTGGAAGGGAATCTGCTGCATAGAACACATGCTGGACAAGTCGGCGGTTCATTCCGCTGTGGTGACCCCAGATCAATGAAGGAAAGAAAATTACTGAATGAATTACGGTTAACTATGGGAGATGTAACTGATGGTTCACATTACCTGCCATTTAATTAAGACAGTCTTCTCAACTGCTGATGTTTTTCTGTAAGAACAGAGCAAGACAAATTTTATTAATTTTTTTATTGTTATGCAAAGAAATGTGCTATCTAAATAAATCTGACTCAATAACAAATGTGCTGTTAGGCCCATTGCATTTGTTTACTTCTTTAAAGTTAGTGAATTTTCTAGTCATCTAACCCAAGTCTGCTATGGCTGCATAGCAACAGGTTGAGGAACAGAGAAAGCTCATGGTCTTTCAGCAGACAGAAGAGCCAAAAGAAACATACACATTCTTGTGGAAACAAGGGCAAGATTTTTCTCCGTCATCCCACTTCAGCCCTTAAAAGGAGTAAATACTGCCATCTATAGGTTTTTGAAAATAACTATAAACACAAAGTATTACCATAGAAGATTGTTTTGTCGTTCACACACATAAGCAGATGACAAAAAGAGACCCCAAACATGCAAAATCACAAGTGATTTGACATGCGTGCAAGTTGATCATGCATTTCTCACTACTCCCACATGTAAAGAATGAAAGACAGAAAAGAAAATATGAAGTTTGCTCATGGCTAATGGGTGAAACTATTAATGTCCTGGGCCTCAAATAACATTCTGGAAATGTAATCTGAGGGAGTGTGAAAACACAAACACTGCAACACTTCTTACTCCCCTTTCTTTTGTGCAGCTCTGGTCACAGGACAATAAAAACTCCTGGAGCTCTGTGCTGGCGTTGCTTGGTAACTAAAGTTAAACAGGACAAAGCTTCTTTTTGGTCTACAGTCTGAAGATCCTCCCCAGACTCTCAAGCAATTCTGTTGTGGACCTTGTATAAAAACCGTGAGTAAACGAAACTTATTTAAGTCTTCATTTACACCGGAGAGGGCATGAAATTAATCCTGAGTAACAATAGTGGGTTGGGGCAAAATTATGTTATTTTCTACACTTTTTTGTGTAATCCTATTAGCGTTAATTATTTTAACTTTTCTGAGATTGTCATAAAGTGCTAAACTACAGAAAAAATAACAAAGGTCACACAAAAGTTAAAAGATAATAAAATATGTTTCAATGCATCTATATTGAGTCAATCTAGCGTCATATATACTTGCAAATTAAATAAAAGTTTTGCAAACAAAAAATAAAGTATTGAGCAAAAATAAATAAAGAAATGCAAATCTACAAAAAAAAATCACAAAGCAAAACTATATTTTTGAGGAAAAATAAATAAATTTGATAACAAAAATAAAGAACTGCAAAGGGAAAATTAAGTTTTGAGAAATAAAATGAAGTTTTCAAACAAAAAAAAATAGCAAAGAACAAAATAAAAATAAAGCAGAGAGAAAAAAAAATTAAACATTTGCAATAAAAAACTACATATATTTGCAAAACGTTTTTTATAGCATTGCCTTTAAAAACCCATCACTGATTTGACAAGGGGGCAGAGTCAAGGGAACTTGGGCATTTACGGCAGGCCCGAACTTACTGAGCTGTAAGACCACCTCAGTGATACTGGGGCCACAAAGGGGCCACAAAGTGAAACGCGCAAAAACGTGAGGTGCAAAGTGAAAACAGCATTGTGAACTCATGGTTGAATATATTTTATTTATTTAATTTTTATTTATTTATTTATATATTTAGTTATATATGTATTTATATATTTATTTATTTATGTGTGTGTGTGTGTGTGTGTTTTGGGTTTTTTTTTTTGCTCTGCTTGATTTTGCAACTCTTCTTTTTGTTTTCAAATTAAATTTTTATTTCTCAAAACTTAATTTTCCCTTTGCAGCTCTTTATTTTCATTCATTCATTCATTTTATTTTCAGCTTAGTCCCTTTATTAATCTGGGGTCGCCACAGTGGAATGAACCGCCAACTTATACAGCATATGTTTTACGCAGCAGGTGCCCTTCCAGCTCCAACCCATCACTGGGAAACATCCACACGCACTCATTCACACACATACACTTTGGACAATTTAGCCTACCCAATTCAACTATACCACATGTTTTTGTAATTGTGAGGGAAACCGAAGCAGTTCTTTATTTTTATTAGCAAAATACATTTTTATTTCTCAAAAATACATTTTTGCTTTGTGATTTTTTTTTTTTTGAGATTTACATTTATTTATTTATTTTTTGTAAATACTAAATACTTTATTTTTTGTTAGCCAATCCTTCTTTTATTTTAAAAGTATATATGGCCCTAGATTGACTCCATACATCTACGAACTGATATAGTAAAGTGACTAGAGATACAAGTAGTGGTACAACCATCAAAGACAATAAATGTTAAACCATCATATTGTTTATATATATATATATATATATATATATATATATATATACATACATATATATATATATATATATATATATATATATATATATATATATATATATATATATATATATATATATATATACACACATACATACATACACACAAAAAAGGAAACTATTTTAAACTAGTTATTCGCATATCATTTTAAAAGCAACAAAAAAGTTGATAATATTGGACACAATCAGACTTTCTAATGTTTACGTTTCACATAACATATAACATTTTTAAAATCACTTTTACTGAATTAAATTCCGGTTTACACTAGCCTCACTAAACAATTCCTCCAAAAAAAATCCATATTCCTCAGTTAGAAAGTATATCCCATTTACAAACGATTCCTGCTTCGAAATCATGTAGTTGTGACATCTATTATATTCCATATGTCACGAAAAATAGCAAACATCGTCCAATTTTCTCTGCGTTTGGAGGGGTTCAGAATCAGCGAATCACAAACAACATGAAGATGGATCGCGCCGATGGTCAGCTCTCTGTAATTGCACCTCTCGGATGCAACGGATTCAAAAACAAAAGGTCTAATAGAAACAGTACGAACCGTATTAGCCCATCTACCAATGTGATTAATGAGTCGCCAAAGGGCTTACAATGCAGCCACTCCTCCTTTTTAATGGGAAGATATGAAGGGAGCAAGTTTAAATCTCTTTCTAGTGTCATTTATCAAAGCACTGATTTGACTCTCTCCATGCAGTCACATGGATAGCTAGAGCCGCCCCGGATCAATCAGACGGAAAACACAAACAGCTTTTCCCTAGATATGTGTTGGCCGCTGTTATCTGGTTTAGCCTTAATTAGAGAACGACATTATCCTAAAAGATACCTTTAGGGTGAGCTGGGTGAGTGAGTGAGTGAGTGAGTGAGTCGGGTGTAAATATTAATGGCCAACACCTTCGCGGCCCCCAATCTCGCCTGTGGGCATACATGATTTCCTCTTTCCCAGTGCAAACAGCTAAACTGTCCCATCATTAAGTCGTACATGTTTAAAGCTACAAGGTCCTGAGATAATAATTACATGACTCCAGTTAAGACTTAATCAAATAGATGCTTCAGAAGCGTTTAACCATTAATCTGTGTCTGTGCAGCTCCATGGCTAAAGGGAAGAGAGCGGCAGGAGCCAAAGGTACGAAGATCACATTGAAAATGGCTAAAAATGCCCTAAGAGCAACTGCAGAAGGAAAACTACGACTTGATCTGAGCAACATAGGCATTGCCACATTTCCCAAATGCCTGCTAAAGTTACGAAATGTTGAAGAACTTGACCTAAGCCGGAATAAATTGAAAACAATACCCGAATTCATTGGCCAGTTCACTGGCTTGCGTTGGTTAGACCTTCACAGTAACCAAATCGAGCGCCTTCCTGAAAACCTCGGACTTTTGAGATCATTGATTCACCTTAACCTCTGTAACAACAACCTGGATTCTGCTGGTTTATCACCTGAAATAGGAAGTTTAAAAAACCTGCAGGTTCTAAACTTGGGTATGAATCGTCTAAACACTCTTCCTCCCACTTTGGCTGGGCTGACAAACCTGACAGAACTCGGACTTTTTGATAATTTGTTCACACAGTTGCCTGAATGCACTCGCGTACTGCCTAACCTGACGAAGCTAAACACCAAACGCAACCCTGTGGTCTCCAGGCAGCGGGACGGACAAGATTCCGATTCTATGAAGACGACTGGAAGTCTGTATTTGGCAAGAGAGGGAGATTTGTGCCACCCTTGTCTAGAAAGGTGCAGAAAGAAAAAGCTAGATAGCTTGCAAAAGAAGAGTAATTTTTCAGGGCTGATCTCGCCAAACTCTGTAGCGCGAGGTAGTCAAGAAATCTGGCGGCAGTGGATTACTACCTCACCTCCTGGTTTTCACAAAGAGCAAGCCAGACCTGCCGGAGATACCAATAAAACAACCTTTACACATAATGACAACACTCTTTAAAAACGTCTCCTCCTGTAATTTTATGGAATTAACTAAAGGTTTTGCAGGGTTTCACCAGTCATTGATTGATTTCAATCTATCTTTAATGAAAGGGGAAAAAAAAAGAAATGATGTGTCAAACTAAACTTTGTTGTGCCTCTAAAGTTAGAGTGAATGGTTTAAATGGAATAAAAATGTAAAATATACAGCGGGGAAAATAAATATTGAACACGTCATTGTTTTTCTCACACAACATATTTCTAAAGATGCTGTTGACTTGAAATTTTTCCCGGATGTTGATAGCAACCAAAGATATCCATATATGCAAAGAAAGCAAATCTAATTAGTTTACAAATTATGTTATGCATAATAAAATGAAATGACACAGGGAAAAAGTTTTGAACACATGATGAAAGGGTGAAAGGGAGGTGTAGAGAGGCAGTGAAAGCCGAGACAGCAGCTGAAATCTCTCAGTAGTTATTCAGCAACCCTCTGCCCTTCATCATTGTACATTAATATTAGCTGCTTCAGTCCAACATCTACAATATCAGGATGATGAAGATGAAACCAGAGTGGACATTTCAGCAAGACAAGGATCCAAAACACAGCCAAGGAAACTGTCAACTGCTTTTAGAGAAAGAAAAATCAAGCTGTAGAATGGCCCAGCCAGTCACCTGACTTAAATCCAATAGAAAATACAAAATAAAGATCAGATTTGATAGCTGAGACCCACAGAACCATCAAAAGTTTTACACTCTGTTGAAGTCTGTGAAAAACTCACCCCTGAGCAATTAATGTGGCTTCATTCTCCATACGAAAGGGGTCTTTAAGCTGCCACCATTAAAAAAAGCCTTTTTTATAGAGTTTTAAATACATTTAGCAGTTCAGTACTTTCTCCTTGTGTCATTTCATTGTTATTACACATACAGGTAACTCATTTTTCAGATTTTTTCATTTTGTTTTATTTTTATGTTTGTATTGCTCGGGTTTTTACAAAAATCTAGTTCAATTCCATTTTTTCAGCTCCTTTAAAAACATTATTCTCAAGAAAAAAACTTGACATGTTCAATACTTATTTTCCGCACTGTATATTTTAAGATGTTAACACCAAGGATAATAACTGTAATGATAATTGTAAAATTAAAAATAAATCATGCCTGATGTCATCAGCTGACGTGGACACAATATTTCATTCTAATAGTGAACGGGACTTTAAATGACAACAATTTTTCAAAGTATGTTTCTATGCATCTTGGTCCTTGGATCTGTAACCTGTACAGCATCGTTAAAAATACATGCATTATATCACTGTACAATTCTTCAACTTTGAAGCCACTGGGAAACACTGTAAATATTAATTCCGTTTCCTCTTCATCATGTCAAAAACTGAGTGGAACTAAATATGATACATCTTACAAGAGTAGAAATTAAAACCCTGAATGAAGGAACTATAATTTGACCAAAGCAACATCTGAAATAACATATAGGTAAAAGCTTATTGCACCCTCGCAGATAATTAGCAACTATAAAATTCAGGGTTGTATCGGCTGTTTATGACTTTGAAAAGTTACTGAGGTTTTTTTAATTGGTGGGAAGTGCTGAAGATGCAGTAATTGTAGTTTCACTGTAATGCCGGGATATTGTTTAGGGGATTGAGAGTCTTACTGTCAATATTTAACCGCGCACGTACGAGAATGTGTTTTCTAGAAACTTTGAAACCACAAAACTCTGGTCTGTTTCAATTGAAAAGCATCACAGACTCTCTGACTGAAGTGGCAGCTGTCTGCGAAATGCTTTTGACACTCACCTCACATTAAGCACAGTCTCTCCCCTTCCCTTTAATGAGGAGACCACAGAGCACAACCTGGAAACAAGACAAAGAAAGAGAGAGAGAGAAAAAAAGATAAATCAATTTAGCTTGTGCTGCCTTACAAACAGTTCTTTACCTGCTTAAATCACAAGCACTCTCTTGTTTCACCTTTTATATGCATTGACGTGGTCATTGTTGAAGAAAACTAGAAACACTGAAGTTCCGTTCTTTAAAAATATTTCCAGAGCATTGTCCTGAAGATTTAAGAAATTAATTAGTTGAGCAGATATATTTACGTAGACATGCGTGTTTGTCAAACATCAAAAGGAAAATCATGATTTGCACTGTGAAATAATTATTTGAACTGATGAAATGAATCTCACCTCAAGCAGAAAGCGCATGAAATTGGCCTCTTTGATGTCATCATATGACCAGCGCTTGCAGCTCGGTGTCAGTGAGTTTTTCTCTTTATTCATCATGCTGCAGATGTATGAGTCTCTCACACTATGATAAAAATAGAACATTTAAGATGTTATCTGTTGTTGTACCTACTGTATGCACAGAAATAAATTCATCTTAATTGTTTTAACCACTATGCAGTAACAGAGTAATTAATCTTTTGGTATAAACTTATATAAATGTACTTATATATTTAGTTACACTTGTAGTTCATTTTCGCATTAGAGATATAAATACACCATATTAAGGGGCTTTTGCAATAACACATGAAAACAATAAGCACACTGTACCAAAACTGCATGTAACATTATAGTAATCAGACGCCTTATTTAAAGATCGACAAATAAAGCTCTTTGATCACAGTAAAACAGTAATGTTACCTTCTTATTTACAACGTTTTATTAAGAAAATGACCAATTAATACATAATTATATACACAAAGACCTTCTACTGTTATATATGATATACAATTTTTTTTAATTACATAATTTTATTGTCATGTATGTAAAAATTCAAATATATAATAATAAAATAAAAATAATGTCCAAAAACATTGTGTCTAAAGACTTTAAGTGTCTATATATCTCTTGGGTGCCTGTATATACGTATATGTATGTGTACATGTATATGTACATATACGTACATGTATCCTCACCTTAGAATTATGAGGTTCTATTTCACATTTTATCAAAATTGAGTTATTCACATATTCTTATTAAATGACAACTAATTTACATTATGTGATGTTTTTTTTTTTTTGTAAAATGCAAGTTGTTTACATTTTGAGACTTTTTATAAAAAAAAAAAAAAATTAGAAAGGTTTTTTCTACAACTCTAGCTTGGCTCTATAAGGTTCTTTCTGTGAGCCAATCCGCATTTTAAATGCACGCACAAGGACCAATCAGGATCAGCTTTCATTGTCATTTTTTTTTCAATTGAGATGAAATGTTGAATTTTACATTGTTAAAAAAAATGTTACATATTAAATGTGAAATATTTTTATTTGTATATATAGTTAGTGAAGTCAGTGTTATTAAACTCATTTGCTCATTGTCTGTTTTTGAGTCCATTAAGTTTGTTTCTTTAATCTTTAAACTTCATATTAATCCTTGAAGGGCAAATACGTAATTTAATTCATGGGGCATAAAATTCATTAAATATAATTCAATCATTCATTTAAAGCAGATAATTCAATAAATCTTACCATAATAATTACATAAAATTAACATCTGCACTGGACAAAATATTTAGTACAGCCTTGTACTGTATGCTTAATTTGAACAAGAAAAAATATTAATCCTAAAACAATAACTTTTTCAAACATCAACATATTGTTAAAACACCCATTAATAAGCAGACTGATTGTATTTCTTAAAAAGTAATGCTTCAATGTATGACCTGCCAGACAGAACCTTATAATTCCAAGTGTAAATTGCTTTTTTTTTTTTCCCCAATTAGCAAATTTAAGAGAGTTTTGATAATTTGCACTTAGAGTACATTTAGGGTCTCTGTCATGTTAATGTATGAAAGAGAACTGCTACACATACTGTTTGTTATATGGAATGCAAAAATTATGAAGCTCAATATCTCAAAATCATTTAGAACCTATAGCCTATAACCTATAACCTCATAATTCCAAGGCGATGGAATATGTATATGAATATGTACATGTACATGTATATGTATATGTATATGTATATGTATATGAATATGAACATATGCAGCACTAAAAATTTTGTAAGGTTTTGGTAAGTAAAAAAGTTTTAGTTTTATTTAGCAATGATGCAATAAATAAAATACCAAAACATTAATAACGTAGCAAAATTATTCTATTCCAAATGTAACTGTACTTTTAAACACCAAATACTGAAAATATTAATAAAAAATAATAAACAATTAGTATGATGTAACTAAGCAAACATTAAATTACAATAATATCTCATCATTACTAATTCACTGCATTAGATATCAAGAAAATGCAGCCTTGTTGAGCATATGAAAATTGATTTGGTTTTTACTTGGTCTGATGATGGTTTCTGCAGCACACATCTCCTGTAGAGGTCAGCGTGAAGCCTTCACATATGTAGAGGTCAGCTTTACCGAACAGCAGCGCTCCTTCAGTCACCACGTGCCCACTGACCACCACCACGCAGTGTTTGGCTTTGACCTGAATTACAGACAAAGTACAGCAAACAGTGTTGAATATCAATCAAGCAGCGTACAATATACAGGAATTCCCATTGCGCATTCAACTGTTCAAACTAAAGCTGTAACGTGTTTTACAATCTGCCGAATTCAATGAATGAGTAAACACCACGTCAAGCCAAGTTTTCAACAGTCGCACAAAGTGTCACCACCAAATTGAGCCCTTGGGCAAAGGTGTCAAAGAAGCAGCACCCACTTCGTGATTGATCACTGTTACCACTTCATTATCCAAACAACACGGCGGAGAGACAAAAACGAAGGGGAGAAAAAAGGCAAGACGCTGAATGGATGGGGTGTTTGTGAAACAGGGCCAATCGTCCGCAGGCGGAGTTCGCACGAAACCTCTCGATTATGTGCGGCTAATTGTATTGTCTCCCTTCATTTCACACCAAGCAGCTGCACCTGGACTCGGCCCTGAGTCACCGTGACTCTGGGCTCCGGGGATCTGCGTCCCCGAAACATATGGGGTCCAGCCGTACCGCCAGCCGCTCCACAATTAATACAAATCAAATCAGAGAGAGAGAGAGGGGGAGAGAGAGAGAGAGAGAGAGAGAGAGAGAGAGAGAGAGGGCCCCACTGTTTATTACCAGAATTAATCAATGACACAGCAACAATAGCAACATGCTAATTGATTAAGGCCCTGTTTAAATATATGGTCCACCTGGTAGGGTTTTGGTTTCAAACAGGGCTTTAAAACAGAATCAAGCCTGACCCTGAGTCGGTCCTAATTCTGTCTGGTCTTGGGGATTTACAGCGGTGACATATTACACCCTGCTGGAGGATGTGTTTATGAGTGCACTGCGAGAGATGAGGTCAGAATCCCTCCCACACACAGCCTCAGAAAAAAAAAGTAGTGAACTAGAGTATATAATCTGGATTATCTACATTTAGTACTTGCAATTAAATTAATATTTCTAATTACTTTTTTGTTGATAACGTGATTATCTATTATTGACAAAATTGGCAGTACATTATTTATAATTAATTGATTCTGCCTGCTTCAATGGCTGTGTATTTGTCTAATGTCTCATTTTGTCTTTCAAACGAATAAAACTGCATTTATTAAATGCTATTTTGTGTTTGTTTATTTCTGGTCATTCAAACTTTTCTGCAGCTCAACTCAATTTCTTTGGCAGGATTAAATATTTTATAAGATTTGTCTTTATTCATTCTTCTGTATTTTCAATATGGTACAAGACTATCCAATATTACATTTGCTTAAGTTAAGTAAAATATAATCAGAATACAGTTGCAATCAGAAATATTAAACTCCCTGAATTATTAGCCCCCGTTTTTTTTTCCCAGTTTCTGTTTAATGGAGAGAAGAATTTTTCAACACATTTCTAAACAATAGTTTTAATAACTCATTTCTAAAAACTGATTTATTTTATCTTTACCACGATGACAGTAAATAATATTTTACTTAATATTTTTCAAGACGCTTCTATACAGCTTAAAGTGACATTAAGGTTAGGGTAGGGTAATTAGGCAAGTTATTGTATAATGATGGTTTGTTCTGTAGACTATCGAAAAAATATATAGCTTAAAGGTGCTAACAATATTGACCTTAAAATGCTTTTTAAAAAAATCAAAAACTGCTTTTATTCTAGCCGAAATAAAAAAATTAAGACTCTCCAGAAGGAAAAATATTATCAGACATACTGTGATAATTTCCTGTGATAATTTACTTACTGTAATAATTGACTGATTTATTAAACATTACTATTTTACACCCCTTATTTCAAGCAGCTATATAATTTATTTCTATAATGTTATTATCATTATGGCCGCCATTATCCATTTGGAAAATTCTTTGCTCAGGAACTCAGACCTGAAACGTGCTCAATCTAAATCCAGCATCCATCATGAAAACTATTATTATTATTATTATTATTATTATTATTATTATTATTATTATTATTATTATTATTATTATTTCTTTTCGGCTTAGTTCCTTTATTAATCCGGGGTTGCCACAGCGGAATGAACCACCAACTTATCCAGCACATGTTTTACGCAGCGGATGTCCTTCCAGCTGCAACCCATCATTGGGAAACATCCATACACTCCCATTGACACACAACCGGAGCACCCGGAGGAAACCCACACCAACAAAGGGGAGAACATGCAAACCCAGCTGAGGTTCGAACCAGCAACCCTCTTGCTGTGAGGCGATCATGCTACCCACTGCGCCACCGGGAAGCCCATTTTTATTATTACATATTTGTTAATCATTATAATTATTATTGATTATTACTGGAAATAGAAAAATTATGGGCAGGTGAAGGATTGATGAATAATATGCGATGAATTAAAACACACATTGCCCACACAAGCACCACGGCTCACAATACAAATATGCACTAAATGTCACACCTCGCCTCTGCATAAAAACAACAAGTAATTTTAACAAGTAATTCTGCATCAGTGAAGTTATTTCCTGTCTGAGCAATAATGAAAAGCTAAGCCTCTGAAGGCCTGATGTCTGTAAATTACAGTCATCACATTGCCTTTGGAACTAAGGCGTAGGCCGCATGAAGCGTGCGCATTTCTGTATTAATAAGCATGGAGAGGGCCATTGGGGTGACACGCAGCACAGCAGGACACACCACCTACTGAATGAATACAAGACAGCAGACATCAACCCCTACTGTTCCTTATTAATACTTCTGACAGACGCTCTCTGCCCTGTTAATGCTGAAGTGAGCTGTCAGACTCCACACACACACATATAGGCACACACACACGCATGCACTCACAGAGACAGAGAGAGAGAGAGAGACAGAGAGAGAGACAGAGAGAGAGAGACAGAGAGAGAGAGAGAAACACCCCCCCCACACACACACACACAGAGAGAGACACATATACACTGAAAAACACATACAGATATACACACAGAGAAACACAGACAGACACACCAATAGACATACACACACAGAAGCACAAACACAAACATACAGACAAAAACACAGACACACAACCAGATAGACAGACAGAAACACACAAAGAGACACACACACACACACACACACACACACACACACACACACACACACAGAAACACAAACACACAGACACATAGACAGACACAGACAGAAACACACTCACAACCAGACAGACACAGACAGACAGACAGACACACAAACACACAAACAGATAGACACACACATACAGAGACACACAGACAGCCACACACACCAACACATGCAACACACAGACACAAACACAAACACACACACACATAGAAATACAGACATACATACATACATACAGACAGGCAGACAAACACTCACGCGCACACACACACACACTCGCATACATCCACACACACTGTACTTTTTTGCAAACTGCTACAGATTTTCAGTAAATTTTGGGAACTTTAACACACATTCAGCCCACTAGACGTAGGCTATGTGCATTGAATCAATCGCTAAACTGCTAGTTGCTATGCAAACTACGCATCTGTCAATATCAGATAGTGAACCAGCACACACCCACACACACTTTCTGTCTGTGAGAGTGGGAAACTTTCAAGTTTCAATGTACTTTTGTTTCTGACTGCACTTCTCGGTTTTTATATGTTTAAATAGCCGTCAAATAACACTTAAGCCTGACACTGTACATCATATGATATCTAGTGAGAATATGGAGGAAAGAAATCCTTTCTATTTAAGACCACACATGGAAATCAACTATAGTTTCACAAACTTGTAGCAGACTACTTCAATAAAATGCATATACTGTAAATATCCAAGTCCCTTTAAGGCAAGTCATTTCACTTGGTGGCCATTGAAACACCTCTTTGACAGTATGCTCGGGCATTCCTGTGGGGAAACCTCAAATTCTCCAAAACTACTTGCCAAGCTTACTACTAAATTTCACATTACGAATAACCAATAAAAATAAACAACAACTGTCTATGTAGTTTTATTTCTAAATGTTCATATCACACAAAATCTGCAGAAACTGCTTCGAGACCCTCCCCCGGAGAATTGTCATTCTATAACAATCGCTGATTGGCTACTGTACTAGAAGGCAGCCTTTATTCACCGTATAGCGATTGCTGATTGGCTCCTGTACTAGAAGGCGGGGCTTCATTCACCATATTGACAGTTACACTTTTCCCCATTCAAAAGTAAATGAGTGACATATCTTGTGTATTCTATAGTCTTTTGTAAATTTACACTCATTGGCCACTTTATTAGGTACATCTGTCTAACTGCGCGTTAACACAAATTTGTAATCAGCCAATCACATGGCAGCAACTCAATGCATTTAGGCATGTAAACATGGTCAAGACGATCTTCTGATGGCTACTTCCAGCAGGATAATGCACCACGTCATGAAGTGCAATCTCAGACTGGTATCTTGAACATGATAATCAGTTTACTGTACTCAAATGGCCTCCACAGTCACCAATCATCTCAATCCAATAGAGCACCTTTAGGATGTGGTGGAACGAGAGATTCGTATGATGGATGTGCAGCTGACAAATCTGCAGCAACTGCGTGATGCTATCATGTCAATATCATGGACCAAAATCTCTAAGGAATATTTCCAGTGCTTTGTTAAATCTTTGCCTCGAAGGATTAAGGCACTTCTGAAGGCAAAAGGGGATCCAACCCAGTACTAGAAAGGTGTACCTAATAAAGTGGCGGGTGAGTGTATTTTTGTTTCCCTAATTCTACCAATAATCTTTGACTTTCACGAAGACATTTAAAGTTTTACAGTGAAAACAAAACACCATTTATATTGTATTCGATAAAAATATTTGTGTATGATTTTGGTAATGCTAATATTTGGCTAATATACAGGAGATACCTATATGATTAACAAAAATAAACTGTAAACCCTATTGTATCATAGGTAAACACTTAACTTTCTATTTGTTTCTCCCATTGTTCCCTTTATACAAATTATAAAGGTTGAGGTTAAAAAGTAATACATTTATAAGATTGTTATCTGTATTATCTCTGCAAAACAACACTAGAAATGTTGGACACAGGGTCACCCTCACCTCTTCACTGGGCTTCAGCTCGTTCAGTATGAGCTGAGTGTCCATGCACTGCTCTGAGAAATCATCAGGGGTCAGTGAGGCATCGTTCAGCACAGGGAAGAAGGTCAAATGCTCACAGTCTAAACCAGGCTCCTCCTCAACCACCCCGCTTGCCTCACACAGGATCCTGGGGTCTGGAACACACACAGACAACCCAGTTTGAAACAGTACTTAACATGTTATTCCACCAATCACAAAATGGACATTAAAATACACCTGAATCTGCATCAGTTTCAACAGGTCCTTTGCTTTCTTCAACAAAATTCTTCTGGATGAGGCCAGACGTCAGTGTTGGAATCTATAATAAATAAACAAATAAATAAATAAATAAATAAATAAATAAAGAGTATTATAATAGATGGAAAGCTTTTTATTTTAAATGTAATAATTTGATTTTAAAGCCTGATTATTCTACAGTGATGTGAAACAACTATGAAAGAAATGACAATAAAATATAGCATGAATTGAAAAAAAAAGATGACTGTGAATCTGGCATAACGTGCTTTGATTTTTTTTATTTGAATAATAATCAATTATTGTTGTTTTCAAAAACTGCAAAAAAATAAAAATAAAAGTGCATCTAATCTTGATTTACTGTTTTCTTTTTTATTTAATTAAAACATGTTATGATGTCAAAATTTGTTATCTGAACATTATTATTATTATTAATATTATTATTACTATTATTATTATCATCATCATCATCATCATCATCAATATTATTATTATTATTATTATTATTATTATTATTATTATTACCATTATTATCGTTATTGTTTTTATTATTATTATTATACTATTATTATTATTACTTTTGTTATTTTTTATATTATTAGATTATTATTATTATTTATGATATTATTATTTTTATTGTTATACTACTATTATTATTTTTTTATTATTATTTATTATTATTATTATTATTATTATTATTATTATTATTATTATTATTATTACTACTACTACTACTACTACTACTACTATTACTACTACTAATACTACTACTACTACTAATACTACTCAGTGGTGGAAAGGGTACTGAAAAATCATACTTAAGTAAAAGTACCATCACTTGCCTAAAAATGTAGTGCGAGTAAAAATATCTGTTGTAAATATTATTCAAAGTATGAGTAAAAAGTAGACCTTTTATACATTTACATGTAATTTGCGGATGTATGTAAACGTAACATTCTGTAGTGCTTTTAGTTATTGCCCAGCAGGCACATGTCATAAGATATTAATATAAGGTTAGATTTGTCAGGCAACCAAAATTCAACGTCTAGCCAGCATCTAAGGACAATACTATTTTGATGTCCAATAACCATGTCAAATGATGTTGATATTTGGTTGATTTTAGGTTACTAGGTGTTAGAAAGTGACCAAAATCCAACGTTGAGCTAACATCTTAAACCAATGTAATATTAACGTTAAAAAATCCGACGTCTGATAGACGTCATAGTGGTAACGTCCACACAACATCAAGCTGAATCATCATTAGATGTTGATATTCGGTTGATTTTAGTTTGAACGTTGGACACTGACCCGATTTTCATTTCCTAACAAGATGCAATGTTCCCACGACATTGGGGTACAATCTGACGTTATGTTGATGTCTTGTGCCTGCTGGGTGATTAAGGCCATTTCGGTCTTTACATAGTTAACATCCAAAATCTCTGGGTCGATGCGTGTAAAGACTTTGGACATCTTCTTGGACACTTTTAATGCTTCCAAACAGTTTGCTGCAATTATAAATCACCCATGTCTTGAGGTAGTTCAGTTTGATATGATTTACCTCTTCTATGTGTGATTTAAATGGACAGGAATTACAGGACTGAATTTTTTAATCCCCATAGACAAGAAAAAATAGTGACTGTAGGTTGAAGTAGTGGAGTAAAAGTACTAATACTGCAATAAAAATTTATTCAAGGGAAAGTAAAAGTACACATTTTCATAACTACTTAAATTACAATTCCTGAGAAAAGCTACTCAATTATAGTAATTTGAGTATTTGCAATTTGTTACTTTACGCCACGGCTACTACTACTTCTACTACTAATACTAATACTAAAATTACAATAAACCAAAATAAAAATAACATAAGGTCTTTAATTTACTTTACTGATAAGAATATTATGTTGTCAATATTTGTAACAATAATAATAACTGTTGCTGTCATTGTTATTCTTATTTCCAAAATTAGTGATCACTTTTTCTTTTGCTGTCAAATATTGGCAGAAATGAATATGAGGTGCAATTAACAGCTACAGCAGCATTAAAAATCCACCTTCTTGGAGCGCCGGTGTTGCTTTCTGCGAATCCGGGAGCGTGTGCGGTTGCGGCCCTCAGCGGTGTCCTGCACCCAGCCTCGCTTGAGGAAAACTCCAGGACCAGGCCCAAACAGACCTCTCTCTCGGAGCAGCTCTTCCTCTATTCTCAGCCACTGAATGGCCATGCGATCATTCTCACTGTGCGTCATCTACACAAAACAAACAAGCAAAATAATCAAAACTGTCAAATTAAACAACATTATAAGTACCAGCAAACTAAAAACACACCTGTATGTGACTCCTCAGCATGCTGTCAAAAATAGTCTCACAAGTTTGCCAGTACGTTTCCATATCCAACACGAAGCCCTAATGGAAACAAACACACACAAAAGGCACACGCATTATAAAGGTGAAGAAGCAGACAGCTATATGTGTGCAAACGCTCCTCTGTAGCTATTAGGTTTGCACACAGTTACAATAACATTTCCTAAATTGCATTCATGTGGGAAAAACAAGCTAGTGGCTATTTAACCATACAATAAAGCTGTCTCCAATAGTCCTCAGTGTGCTCTAATTAACTTAAAGTATAATATAAGCGCAGTGTGAGGTGGCTGCATGCTCTGTGTCCTGCTGATTTATTGTACTGATAGGCATTAGCCCTTCAGGAAGCCTGTGTACTTCACCGCCGACCTGCTCATATCCAGATTTACTTAAAGCCTCATTAAAGCAATCATCACAGTGGTGTCCTCTCAGAGACAACACAACACTGACTGCAGATCAGAGACCACGACTGAACCCGAAGAGGACCGGACTGCCACAAGATAAGACTAGGATTTAGTTTTTTCTTACTGAAATTGACTGGAGGGTTATTGGTTATTGATGTTTACTAGGGTGTGATTGTCCACAGTTCAGTACCATAAGTCACTGTGAAGTCAAATTGTGTCTATAAAATAAATTGTAACTTTATTATGGATAAAAAAATTGCACTTTCTATGAAATCTGTATTTATAATGGTATTTTTTTAAGGGATAGTTCACCCAACATGTAAAAAACATGTCGCATCACTTATATCATTCACCCTTGACTTGTTCCAAACCAGTTTGAGTTTGTTTGTTTTTTTGTTCTGTTGAACACAAATGAAGGTATTTTGAAGAATGTTGAAAGCCACTGACATCCATAGTAAGAAAAACAAATACTATGGAAGTCAGTGGTTACAGGTTTGCAACATTCTGCAAATTATCTTCTTTTGTGTTCAACTAAACCACTCAAACTGTTTTGGAACATGTCAAGGGTGAGTAGATTATCGCAGAATCTTAATTTTGTAGTGAACTATCCCTTTAATGTGTTATAATTCATGCATAATGCCTTACAAACAAAGTGCTGTGTTCTCCTGTTTATAATCATAACAACAGTACTGAACATAGGGTTATTTACTTTAGTTATAATGAATTATATATATATATCCCTTAGTTTCACATCTTCTGGTTTCCTAAGTGATCACATCTTGACCAAGCGGCAACCTCCCGCTCTTCCTCATGAAGCAAATACGTAAGTAACTGAAACTGCATTTCATCGAAATTCTGTTAGTCCTGGCTCCATAAAAGAGCAGATTTCTATTGAGCCCAATGTTAAAATGGCCAACTTTATTGCAGAAAAAAGGTGTTTACAGTCTGGTAAAAGAACGATTTTGGTTCTAATAGTTTGGTAGCTAATATTACCCTTCATGACAGCTGTGAGGGGGTTGATTTTTTTATAACTCTCCCGTTTCCTTTATATTAGGTTATATTAAGTCTGCATAATTAAGGGCGTGGTCACTTGAGTGACAGCTAGGTCTTGCTGGTCGCCGTCACTTCACCTCAGCTGATTCCGGCTGATTAGCCGCTGAACTCAGCATATACAATGATATTTTGTGTTGTTTTATGTGGCTTTACACAGCCAGTTGCTTTTTGGAATTATTTCTTACAATTATCAGATGATATGGCATGCTGTGGGCACTTAATTGTGCTCACAAACCATTCACGTGACCTCCATTTCCCAGGTGAGTGAAATGATAATCTTATACCATCGCTATAAATGTATTTTTTATTTAAGATAATTTATTATTTATATTTTTCTTTATAACTGTAATGCACTCCAGAATCTGACAGACTGATTAGCTGTAGGCTCTAGAACAGTCATCAGAAATGTTGTCACACAGCATTATGATTGGATTTCATAAATAGCCTTGCATTTACTAACACAGACTATATTTGAGGTATTTGGAAGTCATTTGCGTTTTCCTCCAGTGGAAAAACATTATATGAACAATGCTTTAGTGGCTCAATGTAATATATCAGTATTTTTAAAGGACTAAACACTTTATTGCTATAGTATACAACCAAGCACATGTGGTCAGAACACAAATGAGTCACAGTTAATGAAGTATTAAGCGTTTCTCCTAAAAAAAAGTCAGTCTAAGCAAAATGCTAGCAGGTGTCTGTAGCTCCGCCTCTTTGCCCTGATTTGGTTACCCCCGGTTGGAGTGATGACGCGCGAACAAAATGGCGCCGGTTGGCCACGCCCACTTGTAGCTTTCAGAAACCTATGGGTGACGTCACGGATACTAAGTCCATATCTTTTACAGCCTATGATCTTGACACATGTTTTCTTTCTAGTGAGATTTTCATTTATGTTTATGTTGTGCTAGTAGTAGTATTAAGAAGGAAGAAATGACCACGGTCACTAGTTCTTTTGCTGCCACTTGTACTGATGTATGATTATTGAATAGTCTAGTTAAGTTTTATTAATATAAAATAGAAACAGCATAGACTGAAAGACTGAACTTAGGATTTAAAAGTTAAAATGACGATATATAAAATACTAGACATTTCAAATGATCAAAAAGACAAACTCTAATTGAGTTGGTGAAAACAACACTGCACATGCATACTGAATCAAAGAGTGATCCGATGCTTGAACTGTTCCATTTCTAATATTTACTATTACTATGAATAAAAAAACACTTGAATGCGTAATTAGGTAACAATAAATTCTGAACAATTTGTACAAATGACATTTTGACATGGAATAATTTTTTCAATTTTTTTTGTGTAAAACAATATTTTAAAGTGATACAACATGAAAATGTCCTAATGAAAAAAATATATGAACATACATACATACATACATATATATATATATATATATATATATATATATATATATATATATATATATATATATATATATATATATAAAACATCTAAACTATCTGACTGCATTGCATGCCATAGCAAAATGAAAAAAACCCTGAAAAAAATGCAATTTGGGAAAGTAGAAATAGTGACAAGTTATAAAACTAGAGAAAAAAAGAGAAAATTGTGCATTTGTGACTGCCAAATGGATGGCGGGATTAAGAAGTGTTACAAAGGAGTTCACAGGAGTAATTATGGCCCTGTGCTGACAGATAAACACTGAATCATGGCCTAATCGTATTCCTTTATTTAGGGAATCATAAGTAATATATAGCATTAATTACTCCATTTACCCAAACAGCAAACTTATTTGCCTTGTACGCGCGCCACATTAAACAGCAGCCCCTCTGCAATTAACATCACATTGATTTCCATTTTAATTACTTTCCGCAGAAAAAGACTACCTTTGATGATAACATAACATAATGTCAGCTTCATTTTAGGCTGTTGGTGAATGTGTAATAAACTTAACGTGATCATTAGCTATGTTAATTATCTTTCCATTATGAAGATATAATTAGTTCGTAGCATATATCTGAAATGAATCCAGAGGAAAAGTTTGCCCTATGCTGTGCAGCAAGTCCTCTGGAGAACAGGCAAATGGATTAAACTGGGTTTCAAACTGAATAAATGTTTGAAAAAGGACTGAAATTGATTTATCATGTATTAGAAACAAATGAGGTAATAATAACAGAAATAATAGGTTAACATCGTCAATTAAAAAATGAAGCTTTTTATTACGATTTGCTAGTAAAAAGGGAAATGAATGGAGTAATCTAGGTAACTAACATAAACATTTTTTACTGTTTAATCTACTTAAATTAGAGAAAGAATCTATTGTATAGTTAAATATTAAACATCGCATATTTGTTTTACTGATTACTCAAATTGAATTGAACCTTTACAGTGAAGATCAGAAAAAAAAAGAAAAGGAAACAATAAATTTGGTGGGAAAAGAAAATAGATTTGTAATGTATTGTGGAAACCAAAGAACTGATACCAGCTATCAGCTATCACTGATACCAGCTATAAGAACTGATACCAACAACAGCACACCAGCTATAGGGGGACAGAGAGGCAGTGATACAGATACATTCAGTGGATGGGGATGTTTGGAAGACCATGATCTCTATAGGCCGATAGAGGGAATTTGGCCAGGACACTGGAGTTACACCCCTACTCTTTACTTGAAGTGCCATGGAATTTAATGACCACAGAGAATTAGGACCTCGGTTTAACGTCACATCCAAAAGACGGCACTCACTGACAGTGTCCCCTTCACTATACTGGGGCATTAGGACTCACACAGACTGCTGGCAACACCAACACCACTTCCAACAGCAACCTAGTTTTTCCATGTGGTACTGACCAGTCTCAGCCCTGCTTAGCTTCAGTGAGTAATCAGTCTTGGGCTGCAGGGTGATATGGCTGTGGCTGTGACTTGATGGAGCTCTAACATTCCCACAACCAAATATTAATATTTTTTTAAAGTGTTAAAACAACTTAACTGATATTAAAGGCAAGCTTTGTTATTGCAAGTTAAATAATCAAATAAAAATATGAACATAAAGGGAAAAAATAATTTCAAATTATTATCTTGTTGGAAAATATTTAGGATGTAAAATATTTAAATATTAATCTTGTAGGCACCAATGGCATAGCGGTTAGTGCTTCGACACATGCACTTCGGTGCTCACAGCAACCAGAGTTCGATTTCCACCTCAAGGTCCTATGCCAATCCTTCCCTTCTCTCTGCCCCCCATGCTTTCCTGTCAATACTCTATACTTTTCTATCCATTAAAGGTGAAAACCCTGAAAAAGTAATTATTTAAAAAAATCTAATATTCATAATAGTTGCAAAATAATTATCAATGTTTTGACAGTAATAATAGTGTTTGTAACAGCATTTTAGAGCAAGAAATACTATGACACCTGACATAGCTTCAAATCAATCTTAACTATTAAAATAAATACTTTAAAGTAAAGGTAAAGGGTTTTAATGTAAATCTTTCTCAATTGACCAGGAGTTGCTAACTGTCAATTAAATAAAAAAAAACTACAAATAAACAACCAAATAAATAAATAAATTAATACTTAAGATTGATCTGAAGAATCTCTGTACCTCATGATGCGTCTGTACAGTTTGACAAAAGAAAATCAGAATCCACAAAACTCACAAAATTTCAAGCGGCACATTTCTGAGCAGGACAATTCATCAAGACAGCTGATAGGCTGTCACAAGCTGATATGATACAGAGTAACACAAAATGAATGTTTTCCATCTGATCGGGACTGCCTATAATTACCGCCCCCTGTTTCTGAGGCGGAGACGGAGATAGCAGCAGTTGCAAAGAAACAGCAATTTCATGCCCTTGTGCCTGAGTAATATCTCTGTGCATCTTTTCCAGATGGCGACGTCTTCAGCAGTGGGAACTAATGATGTGGGCCGCGTTTCGGGGGGGAAAAACAACAATAACAGCGTCTTTAACCTTCAACAGCAAACGCAATGTTCTAGTGAGTGTTCCCATGGAAAAAATTAACAAATATCAATTACATTGCCCACTGAGGTGTATTCAGCTGTAATAATCCAAATTGATTTAGAGACAGGATTGAGACAGTGCCACAGGGTAGGTGGCGCTTTCCGGATGCGGTGACATTGGGATGGCGTGAGGGCACCTGTGAAGGGATTCTCATTGACTGGACCACTTACTTCCTGTCTGTCTATCGTATCCCTCATATACAGTGCTGCCAGAGTTGCATTTTTCCCTCACAATTGGGCTCTTTTAAAAACGAAGTTGCAGGAAAAAATATGAAGTTGCGGATTGTGTTTTTTCAGGCAACTTTTATAACGTGTCACCACCACTAAAGTATTTTTTTCTCACGATTACAAAATCTAAACAGAATTATTTCTTAAATGACACTGATCTCAGAATGCATACCTGGCAACCCAAAACCCATTGCAACAAAGTATTAGGGAAGATATGGAAACCCAGCCATTGACTCTGATAAGGTAAGAAACAGGTACATGTAAAAAAAATAAATAAATAAATAAAAAAGTGGCCTACTTTTCCTTTCTTTTTGGGAAGGTGTCATTGTGCTGGAGAATTTCTTGGACCTGGCAACCCTGCTCATGAATGCCTTTTCTACTAGCATGAACTGGTGCTAGTTTAGAGATTTTTGAGTCTTGTTCAACTGGAAAATCTCCGAAAAACTGGTTTGCTTTTCCACTGGCTAGAAACCCATCATAGTGTCTTACATAACTGAATACATGCTATCTTTTACACTAATGCTTGTGTGAAAGCGCCAAATGCAAATACAGCATCAACAATGAAGGATGCTGTCGGAGCCAACGGTGTAGTGGTTGAACCCCGGTGCTCACGGCGAACTGAGTTCGATTCCCGCCTTGAGGTCCTGTGCCAATCCTTCCCCTCCTTCTGCTCCCCACACTTTCCTGTCAATACTCTACTGTACTATACATTAAAGGTGAAAATCCCGAAAAAATAATTATAAAAAAAAAAAAGTTGGCACAATAGCCTAGTGGTTAGCGCGCCGACATATGGTGCAGTAGCATGTCAGGGCCTCCCGAGTTCGAATCCCAGGTCGAGGACATTTCCCTACCCTACCCCCCTCTCTCTCCAACTATGCTTCCAGTCTCAATACTGTCCTATCTAATAAAGGCAAAAATCCCAAAAATAAAAAAAAAAAAAACAATGGAGGATCTTGCTATGTTCATAGTTTTGTGAACCTACATCAGCAGCATCTAAATGAATCCAATGTGATTGTGTACAACCTACAATAATTTGTAATGACAGAGATTACAAGCGTGAATAAGGTCAGAAGTTTCTGATTATCTTTTTGGTCATTCTAACTCCGCCCACATGCCCTGACTCAAGCTGTTCTTACTTCTTACTTACAAACCACTTTTCCTGGTTCATAGCTGGTGCTTTGGGTGTCAAAAGAAAAATAATTTGGAACTAGGCTCTAGTTACAAATTATACAAAGGCAAAAGAATACCACAAAAAAACTAAATATATAAAGTGCACACAAAATACATACAGTGCCTATAGAAAATCATCATACCCTGTGAAAATGTATACCTTTACTCATTTCAAAAGCCCATTAGGATAAAGTTGTAGAAAGGCACAGGTCAGTAGAAGGCTACAAAAACATTTCAAAGGTTGGAAAAGTTATTTGGAATGTGATTTGATTTCAGGTTGTTTAACAAATAAAGCAATTCTTATTCAAATTCAAAGAGGTATGATGATTTTCTATAGGCACTGTATGTAAAATCTAAAAAAAGGTGCTTTTCTACCTCAGCACTGCCGACTGAATCCTTCCCAAACCTCTTTTGAACAGATTGCAATGCGCTGCTGAGAAGTCCTGGCCTCTTCTGGTGACTGTTATTTGCTTTTTTCTTCTGAGAGTCTGAAGGAAAAGTTTCAATGTAATTATATGCATTAGCATGTACAGGAAAATCATACTTTTTGCACAAACAGTATAAAATGAATAGGACACTTTAATGTATTATCTTATATCAGTCAAACGCAACAGAAAAGATCGGTAATCTCAGATCTCAGTGGCTGACCTATAAACAGCTGCCAAGATTTGGTTGCCTGTTCCTCCCACAGAGGACTCACATCAGCCATAGAAACCTGGCCCTCCTTGCCAGACGATTTAGCGGACAGGTCGATTTTATAGGCCTCTTCTAGTGTTTGTCTCCGCTCCAGCATAACTCTGCTCCAGGTGCTTTCCACAAGCGTCATCAGCTCCGACTCCACTACAGATATTAAACATATCAAACTTTTACTACGGTGCATTGAAGATTAAGATAAAATACTAACTAACAAATGTATTCATTCATTCATTCATTTTCCTTCCGCTATTTTAGAGGTCACCACAGCGGAATGAACCGCCAACTTATCCAGCATATGATTTACGCAGCAAATGCCCTTCCAGCCACAACCCCGTATTGAGAAATAACAAATATATAAACAAACAAACCTTCTGCTGAATCAGCAAAGTCAGTCTGTGACATCACCCGGTTGCTCTTGAGGGGGAAGAGATGCCTCCAGATGTTTCTTGAGGGTTTTTTATGGACTTCACATCCAAAGCCTTCAGGAAAGCTAATGTGAGAATGTGAGCACATATATTTTTATCTCCAGAGTGGTCACTTTACAACAATTTTAGCATTTTATTTAAGAAAAACTATTGTCATTTTCCAACACAGATCTTCACAACCCATTAAAATAAAAGTGTGATTTCAGAAATTGTGACAGAAATATACTACTGTTGAGCAGTATAATTTATGTCTAATACTACTATACTAATTACTTAATACAGATCTAATATTATTATTATAGACTTTTCCAGGGTTAAATCACACATTTTAATTTTAATAATAATAATAATAATAATAAAGTTAAAAAGATAATGATCAGTGAATGGAGATGCTGAACTGAAATTGTTGATCAAAACTAAATATTAAACCAGTTGCTTTATTTGACATATTAGATTTAGCACCCTATTCAATGACTGGAAAACATACAGTTTAACCATAAAACATCATAATTTTTACATTTTATTTATTTACTTGAAAGACACCGTGTCCAAGTTTTACAGTTTTTTACAACAAATTTCAAACCATAAATAAAAACAAATCAAAACACTAGCTAATAATTATTTATAATCTCATGTTTTCCATAACCTAAATGAATAATTGTTTCAGAATTTTGTTAAAACTATTTCAGATTCAAATCTTTTTCTTATCATAAATCTTTTTAGTCACACTTTATTTTAATGTACAATTTAACCATTAACTAAGATTATTAGTTAGACTTTTTTTAATTTTAAAGAGCTATGTTTGCACCATTTTATAGATATAGTTTACTTAGAGTTCTCTACTGCTTTAAAGAATAGCGAAATGAAAACAACTATTCTGCAATGAAATTATTACCCCCTTATTTTTCAACATTTGTATATTTTTCTTTTGATTTTTAAATAATTTATCCTGACATAGGAGTAGTTTTCTTATTTTTTTATGTACAGATCAAAGTCTCTTCTTTTTTATTTATTATTATTTAGTTTTACTTGTTCTTACTTCACACATAAAATAAATCTGGCATTTTTGTCGTTAACCATTAATATTGGCAACTTTGCTTATAAGAAAAGCCCATCAAAATAATTTGATGTTAGACTTTCATAATCTCAAACCCAGTGATATTTACACCCACCTGCCAGAGCGAATAAGAACGAGGCAGTGCATGAGGCAGTTGATGAAGTGGACATTGGCATTGTATGTTGCCATAATCACATCCCAGTGCTCCTGTAGCACATGGAGCGTCTGGATGATGAGCTCCAGCTCGGCTGGAGTCTGTCTGGTGCGAGACAGGAAGTACAGCAGGCCTCGATTCAAGCTTTTGTACAGAACGCTGACTGTTACCTCCCGATGACCCTGAGCTCTTTCCAGCGCCTGATGTCAATGCAAATATACAATGTAAATACGGATTTATTCAAGGATACGGTACAGGGGAGATTAGAAGATAAACTCACCACTGCGATCTGTTCGGCTATGAAGACCAGGAGGTTTTGCGGTTCGACCACAAACATGCCAGAGTAGAGCTTTTGAACTAGCTTTTTACTGAAGAATGACACATTCTCGACCAAAACGGCAGCTTTTCTTTCCTGCTTGGACTTGGATTGATCTTTGGGAGAACATGTGATATATGAACATTTGTTTGGACTAACTTTATGTATTTTCAGTGTAAAATAATAGTTAAAATATAAAATTAGGATCAGTAAGATCGTTTAATGTTTTAAAAGAAACCTATTCTGCTCATCAAGGCTTTATTTTTGTGATCAAAAATAAAATAAAAACTGTAAATATTAAAACTAAAACTTAGTTTTACAAAATGTAGTTAAAATTGTTATTTACTCTTGTTATTTAAATAATTTTTGAAGGATCATGTGACAATCAATACTTGATTGAATAATGATTCTGAAAATCTAGCTTTAAATATACTTTAAAAAATTAATTGAAACTGAAACTATACTTAATAACAAAACAGTTCATTTAAATTGTTATAATATCACAATTTTACTGCATTTTGTGATTAAAAATACAGTAAAAACTAAATACTAAAACTAATACTTTAAACTTTTTTTAATTAAATGTAGTTTAAATTTTTTTATATTTTTGTTATTTAAATAATTTTTGAAGGATCCTGTGACAATGAATACTGAATGACACATTGATGCTGAAAATCTAGCTATAAATACACTTTAAGTATAAATTGAATATTAAACTACATTCAATAGTTCATTTAAATTGATACAGTTTTACTGCATTTTTTATTTTTAAAAATTTGGTGGGCAAAATTAGCCTCTTTTAAAAACATTTCGAAATCTTACCAATCCAAACTGTTGACCGGTAGTGTTTATGGTGTATGTGTGTGGTGTATTTTACCATCTCTGGCCACATGTGTAGACTGGCCCTCTTCCTGTCCTGTCATGTGGATGATGTCCATCACAAACTCCAGAAGTTCAGTCTGAAAGCTCTGCCTCTGCTCTTGACTAACACCATCAGGGGAAAACTAAAAATGAAGCATTCAGAAAGCTAAAATAACACATGGAAATAAGGTGTTCACTACGGTCCACAAGGGTACCACTGGCTTGAGTGTATAAACCACATGTTATTGTCCTCCTGTGAGCAGTGAATCTCATCCTCAAAACTGAGCAAAGAGTGGCACCTTATGGAGGAAAGATTTTACACACAGCATCGGATGAGTTTAACAGCTTGGATGTAACTTCTGCATTATAAGCGCTCTACTTTATTATTAATAATTTATATTGTAAATTAAGAACATTATGTATAGTATGCAATTATTTAGTGCATAATTTTATTATAAATTAAAATATATGATTTCATAACATAGCAATACTAATTATTGTCATTATTATTAAATAATGGTATGACTTACTATATTTTTGCATACTATTTAATTCCCAGAAGGAATTGATGTAAAAATGTAATAATATAACATATGTTATTATTATTATTATAAATACATACATAAATGCTTTATTATTACCAATAAAAAAATAGATAATAATAATAATAATAATAATAAATTTAGAATATATGCTTAGCAATTTATATAAACAAAATTTTGTGCAGTTTGATTAAATTTCTACACCTATATATATATATATATATATATATATATATATATATATATATATATATATATATATATATATATATATATATATATATATATATATATATATATATATATATATATATATAATGAATATAGGTAAATACATGTTTACATTAATAATTAAAAACATTTCTATGTATTATATTATTGTTTTTCCTAAGGTCCTTAGTATAATTACTTTATCACAATCTTGTACAAAGCTGATTGATTTATTAAATGTCATGTTTTTACATCTATAGCAGTATAGCAGTCTAACAATCGATTGTATATTATTATTAACTAATATAATTACAATAATACATGCATGAATGCATGCATACATACACTCACTGGCCACTTTATTAGGTACACCTATCCAACTGCTCGTTGGACATGGTCAAAATCTGCTGTGGTTCAAACCGAGCATCAGAATGGGGAAGAAAGGTAATTTAAGTGACTTTGAATGTGGCATAGTTGTTGGTGTCTCAAGGGTTTACAGAGAATGGTCTGTGAGCTGCAGTTCTGTGGGCTCAAATGCCAGAGGTCAGACGGGAACGGCCAGAATGATTTGAGCTGATAAAAAGGCAACAGTAATTCAAATAACCTCTCATTACAACCGAGGTATGCAGAAGAGCATCTCTGAACACACAACACGTCTAACCTTAAGACGGATGGACTACAGCAGCAGAAGACAACACCGGGTGCCACTTACGTCAGCTAAGAACAGGAAACTGAGGTTACAATTCGCACAGACTCACCAAACTTGGACAATAGAAGATTGGAAAAACGTTGCCTGGTCTGATGAGTCTCAAATTCTACTGCAACATTTGGATGGTAGGGTCAGAATTTGGCATCAACAACATGAAAGAATGGATCCATCCTGCCTTGTATAAACGGTTGAGGCTGGTGGTGGTGTGTAATGGTGTGGGGATATTATCTTGGCACACACACTTTGGGCCCATTAGTACCAATTGAGCATCGGGTCAAACAGCTCAGCCATGCCACAGTATTGTTGCTGACCATGTCCATCCCTTTATGACCACAGTGTACCCATCTTCTGATGGCTACTTCCAAAGGATAACACGCCATGCCATAAAGCGTGACTCATCTCAGACTGGTTTCTTGAACATGACAATGAGTTCACTGTACTCAAATGGCCTTCACAGTCACCAGAGCTCAATCTAATAGAGCACCTTTGGGATGTGGTGGAACAGGAGATTTGAATCTGCATCAACTGCGTGATGCTATTATGTCAAGTGATAAGGCCGTTCTGAAGGCAAAAGGGGGTCCAACCTGGTACTAGTAAGGTGTACCTAATAAAGTGGCCTGTGAGTGTACATACAGTACATACACAAAGTGCATCTAAATCATATTTTACATCCTCACCTCTAGCAGTTGCATTAAAGGATGAAGACCATCTTTGGCGGGGATGTTAATTAGGCTGTCCATCAAGAGGATGCGGATGAAATCACACACCTGTTTCCTGCCTGGGTGAGGGGGGCGAAGGGGCTCCCCCATCCCCTCGCTACTGTCTTTCACAGCCAGGACACCTGTAGAGCTCTGCAGGAAAAAATGTTCAATATCACTTCTGTAATCTACCCAACAATGTCTCTTGAGTATATGGTAATGTACGACACAGTCCAATAAAGTCTCACCTCAGGGGTCTCAAAGGGGAAAACAGCACTAGCAAGAGAGCTGAGGAAATCAGGGGATGTCCAGAGAGGATCTTGAGGAAACAAACTGTTCACCAGGCAGAGAAACTGCATCACGCTGCCTGGGTAATGGACTTCCCAGCCATCTGCACTTTCTGTTACAGGCTTTATAGAGGAAAAAACACATTTACAATTAGAGAAAAGCTGGATTTATTTGTACAACAAAAATGCTTATGCAATGGATTATTCTACCTGTTCACAACAAGAAACTGCCATCAACGGTCAGCCAGATGTTATGTACAAGATAACATCAAACACACATTCAGCTTTGTGTCCATCCATTTTAGCAGTGCCTTTTTTTAACACTAGGTGGCACAGTTGTAGTCTTTACTCTTTACTATCTAATAAAACTGCTGCAACGTTCAATAATATCCAACTACAGGAGCGCAGACCCACATGTTTCAGGCCACACTAGATTCAGACAACTAGATGTAGGCTTTCAAGTGGGAGGGACTTACACAGCAAGCAGGTTTATTAGTGTTTCAGCTGGGGATACTGAGAATGTGCACATACATATAGTATACTGCTGTTTTTGTAATGCAGTACAGCAAAAAACACTGTAAGGGGTAGGTTTGGGGTAGGCGTAAATGTAAATATGTAAATGTAAACATTAATAAAACTTAACAGGATACTAAAAGGGGTAGGTTTAGGGTTAGGGTTAGTATCTGGCTGCAGACTTGCCAGTGCAAGCTGAGACACACAGGCTCAGACATTAGCCGCAATCTCAGACACAGTGCACTCAATGGAGCTAGTGATGTCACTGTGTGGGGTAGGGTTAGGGGCGGGGTTAGGTGTGCACATTAAATGCACTGCATGCAGCTCAGCTTGCATCTTCACCCAGTCTGCAGCTAGACCCTTATTTGATAGGGCAAGTGTAGACAGTAATAAAATAAACATGAACTAAGTATATTATTGAAAATGTTATGGTTCATGATATTGATCAAAATTATTATCAATAAAAAAATCTAATTATGTATTTGTAGTATTGTGTGTATTTTTAATAAATTGTGTAATGAATACACAGTAATTCATGTTGACATTCTTGGGATAGCTCAATTAGCAATATAAAACCTTGAACGATATGGTTCGGCCCAGCCTAGATCTAGTGGCCTGAAACCTGTGTGGGTCTGCAGGTCTGCAGCTGGATGTATCTCGCAACATTAGGAAATAAAAAATAAAAAAGTTATCTTGATGAGTGTAGATATACTTACCTTAGTGAGAATAACCTTAATCAACTCCAAAAGGACACAAGCTGCATCTGTACACAGGTGAACACCCTCGGTTTTGTCACCACAGCTGTCAATCAAAGTCTGGAGCACCAGGTCAACATCCGCCTACCATTCAAAAGACAAAGCATAAGTATAAATCTTCCCATATAAAAACGAAAGGTAAGTAGGAAAAATACATTTTTATACATGAAATCTACCTTTCACTCACAAGCAACTTTTTAAGCAAAATTGTTCAAAAGCTTATTAATGCAAATAACTTATAAGTCCAATATGGCAAGGACTCAATGCATTTAGGCATGTAGACATTATCAAGCTGATCTAATAAAATTGCAAACAGAATGGGAATGGATGTGATTTTTGAGAATTTGAACAAAGCACTGCTTTTAGGGCCAAACAGGCTTGTCAGTACAACCATCTTTAGTGTTTCCAGAGAAAAGTGAATTAAAAACATTTCCAGTGAATGACAGTTCTGCCAGGAAAATTACTTGAAATGTTGATTTCAGAGGAATGAATGTATTTATATACTGATTTTACTGTGTATTGCTAAAGCACTTCACAAATAAACTGTATGAGGGGGTCTCTCTCCTCAACACCACGAGTGTGCAGCTCCACCTGGATGGCGTGATGGCAGACACAGTACATTGGTCCAGTGCACACACCACACACACTAGCTATAGGTGGAGAGGAGAGGAGAGGAGACATCGTGGAAGTGCAGGCTTTAATTTTTTTTAAATCAATACGGTTTAAAAACCTCTGAGAAATGTTTCCAGTACCTTGTTGTTTTGAAAGCAACCCAATACATTCATTCATTCATTCATTCATTCATTCATTTTCTTTTCGGCTTAATCCCTTTATTAATCAGGGGTCGCCACAGCGGAATGAACCACCAACTTTTCCAGAATATGTTTTATGCAGCAGATGCCCTTTCAGCCACAACCAAACACTGGGAAACACTCATACACTCTTGCATTTACACACACACACTGCGGCGAATTTAGCTTATTCAATTCACCTGTACCGCATGTCTCTGGACAGTGGGGGAAACCGGAGCACCCGGAGGAAACCCACGCCAAAACGGGGAGAACAAGCAAACTCCACACAAAAATGCCAACTGACCCAGCGACCTTGCTGTGAGGCGATCGTGCTACCCACTGCGTCACCGTGACGCCCCAACCCAATACATATACAATATAATATAAATACAATAGCAAATTGAACCTGATAAAAGTGTCCTGTTATTGTACATTGCAACAGAATAAATGTTGGTTAACACTTTATAATAACTGCACACTATCAATTATTCATTAAGCATTTGCAAATAGTTAATTCATCATTTATTAAGTCTTAACTCTACATTAATATTCATTAGTAAGTAGCTACAAATGCTGTATTCTTTACTTATAAGCACATGTATAATAATATAATGATACTAATTATAATGATATAATGATTGTAATTTCATAATTTGTAAATGATTCATTTTCCATTTCTAAACGGAATATTTTATTAGTTACGAACCATCAATTTAAGAGTAGTTTGTGGTTTTAATGCTATTCTGTGGTTTTTAATGCTAATCTTGATTTATAAGAATATGCATGATGTGCTTAATGATTGTCTCTTCATACTATGATTAATTTTTCTAAAAAAAAATTATAATAATTTTTTTTTCAAAAAATATTGTATTATTTAAGAGTAGTTTGTAGTTTTTAAGTTAATTTAGAAAGAGTAAATAAATGATTAATAAACTATTCAAATTAATATTTGTATATCTTATTATTCAGGCATATAGTAATAATTACTTTATATGATAATAATTGCTTCATTAACACAACTTCATGCAGTTTAGTGACCTAATCTAAAGTGAGGACTATTTATGTTCTGTAAATCCCTTAAAAATCCCAAATGTTGTTACATCAGACACAATGCAACCTCTACCTGTCCAGCAGGAACCTGGAAATTAGGTTTCCCAATAAGCAGTGCAGCGAGAGCTCCATAAATTTGAGGCAGGTGAATATGATTGACAAGAAGCTTCTGCAGGACTTCAAACCCAGGGCAGATACAGCTCAAACACTCAAACGACCAGGAGCGACACTTCAGATTATCTAGAAAGTTGCGAAAAATATATATACAAATGTTCTTGCATTATTTGAAATATTTGCACATACTGTAGCAATCACAAGTAAACATGATGGGCATCCAATTTCATTCAGAATTACCTGTGATACTGGTGGGCATGTCCATGGTCTCCACTAATGTTCCAGGTGACACCCCCTCTCTGAACTTGGCCAGAATGTTGGGAAATGACAGGAAGTGAGTGAGCAGTGTGAAAACCAGCATCACAGTGCTGGTGTGGATATGACCCTGTAAAAAGAGGAGGAACCAATCCGAGCCCAGTGCAAAGTACACCTCCTCCTGGTTACTGCCATTTGAGAAACATGAACACTTTTAGAATACATGATTCAATATACACTCAAAAAAATAGTTTTGCTTCTTGTTCATTCATTCATTAATTTTCCTTTGGCTTATTCGCCACAGCAGAATGAACCGTCAACTATTTCAGCATATATTTTACGCAGCGGATGTCCTTCCAGCCACAACCCAGAACTGGAAAACACTGCTTGTTCAAACTACTTAATTAAAATAAGGTGAATCAACACAATTCTTGAGGTTTTTTTTTTTTAGACAACTTAATTGTTTTGTGTTCCATTCACTTAAATTTAACTTTAAACAATTAAGATAACAATCAATTTGCGTTGGCACAACATGAAGCAATTGTATGAAAGCCAGCCTTTTTAACAGTGTACACAATTCCTTCCTGTCGCTCCAATGCATATAAATTAGGTTAACTTAATAATTTTTACAGTTTTAAGTTGACTGAACACAAAATAATTAGGCTGTCCCAAAAAAAACTTAACAATTGTGTTGTTTTAGCTCATAAGTAATTTGAACAAGTAGCAAAAATATATATTTTTAATTGTATCTTTTGGTGGGATGATGAAAACAAGGAAAAAGAAAATAAAAGTGCATCCAAAATTTGTATTTGCACTTACTTAGTGACGGTTAAGGACATATGTTGTATGAATATGAGTAGACTGAATGAAATCTATATATAATAGAATGAAATTATATATATATATATATATATATATATATATATATATATATATATATATAAAATACTATATTATAATTGCCTCAGTAGCTTCATTGGTATTTGGTAATAAAGCATAAAATACTGTTGGCAATAAAGCATAAATTAAATGCGAACTTCTAAATCGTGATGGAATCAAGTGGTTCATTTAAAGTGATTCAGACATGCTTTTGCTGTATTTCTCTTGCAAGCTGTAAAACAGGAAGTTTATTTTGGACACAGCACGAAACTCTTCATTTGTCCATTTCTAAACGGGACTCACATGCTAGAAGAATTTGAGAAGATTAGAGAAGACATCATGGAGAGTAACTGGTTCCTGATCCAAACTGATCTCCCAGGGGTTTGACTCCAGCCTAGAGTGTTTAAAAGCATTTAAAGAGTGAGGTTTTTCCCCAAGAGTCACCATTGTGGAAAAAAATACATATTTAAAATCACAAATAAAGATTTGTGTGCAGGTCTATTGGAAAAACCGGTACCTTGTGATTGATCATCAAAATCCAAATCAGAGAAAGCGTTTTGCTCATTCAAAGTCGGAGGCAAAAGACTATGAACTAAGAAGAGTCCAAGCCTGATTGAACAAACAGAAATGTCAAGAAATCATTTTACTTTTTATTAATTCTTTTTATTTAGTTCTGTTCATTCTTTTATTAATTCTTAAATGCTTTGCAGATTGACTTCATGAAAAATGAGTTGCAATGATGATTCAACTAAAACTGCACATGCAGAAGTTGACAGACTTGCCTCTTGATGTCTGTGGTGTTGAAATGTTCCTCGAGGAGTGATTTGATGATGGTACAGATGACTGACACCTTCCTGCGGGTCACGTTGGGATCATGCAACAGGATCAGGAGTTTGTTCATCATGTTGAGTCTGTGCATGATGTCAGCATTCTGTTGACTCCCACTAAAAACAAACTCGTCATCAGATGTGTATCTACAGCAAACTGGCACAGCATGTTTCCAGTAACAGTTTATGCGTGATTGAAAAACAGGAAATGAGCCAAGTGTTTCACATCGCTTTATGCTGCACTAAATTTAAATAACAACTTGAAATCGAAAGCCTACAATGTACCTTGATGACGTCAGGATGTCAGACAAATGATTTAAAACACAAACGTCAAGGTTATCTGGAGCCTTCTGCCACACCTACAAACAAAGAAAACTGATTTAAACAAAAGTTGCAGATTTTAAAAAGATGCTTCATCTCTCCTCATCATTTACTCATGCGATATTAATTTTTTTTGGAGCCAGATCAGTCTCAATAATAAAACATTTGCATTAATAAAACTCATGAATGCACAACACTATTCATAAATCCACATCTCCAATTCGTTAATTCAAAACAATTCATCAATTCAAAAGTAAAAAGCAAAAATATTTCCTAAATGCTCACACATATGCATCTTACATAAGTACATTTATAATGTAAATATTAGTAATATTATATCAGTATGTAATATGTATATATCAGTAATGTTATCAGTAATATTGAGTACAATGACATTATGTCATTTGCAAACGGCGGGATTTAATGCATTCAGTAGCAAATCTTAGTGAAGACTGATATATAACGTTACTCAGCTTATTAAATTTTTTACAAATGTCTAATAATACTGCTAAAACAATTTATTTTATATCAAATAATAATAAATAAATGGCGGAGCTTCTTCAGTTTGTTCAGTAAGGAGTACTTTGATTGGTAGATTAAAAACTCACTGCGATTGGCTAAACAGAATATCCTAAAAAAAGACATCTGGTTTACTAGGGACTTTAGCCAGAGACATTCTTGCTGTGAGGCAACAGTGCTAATCACTGGGCCGCCGTGTCGCCCATCTGGAAAAGAGGGGGAGTAGGTGTGGGTAGGGGGGATTCTTCAAGACAAAGATATTGAGATAAGAAAACTCTGGTTATTTATTGCGAATTAGGAATCATCAGATTGGATAATTAATCATGAGCTGACACGGGACCAGCTGAGAACAATCATAAGCACGTGATCCTCTCAAAATTAGTTTAGAAATAAACTTCACAATGTTCAAAATGATCATTTCAAATAAGTGCTGATGGGAATTCAGCTTTGTTATAGCATGGGTAAATAATATTTTACAATCTGTTAAAATTTAAAACAGTAATATTAGGTTAAAATAATAAATCACAATAATTTTGTCCCATTTTGATACTGTCTATGATTTTACCAATTATAAAAAATTTTTTTTACAAGTGTTGTTCACTCAATTGCACATCATTGATCATGTGTGACCTTGTTCTGCATACAGGAAGTAGGGTTAGGTTATTTTTAAATTTGCTAGCCCATGTATTGAATAAATGAAAAAAAAAATTCATGAACAGAGCCACTGAGCGCAGTTTTAAAAAAGTGAATTTCTATGAGGCATCCACTGTCATTCACAAACGGCGGGATTCAATGCATTCAGTGGCAAATCTTAGTGAAGACTGATATATAACGTTACTCAGCTTATAAAATTTTTTACAAATGTCTAATAATACTGCTAAAACAACTTATTTTATATAAAATAATAATAAATAAATGGCGGAGCTTCTTGAGTTTGTTCAGTAAGAAGTGCTTTGATAAGTGGATTAAAAACTCACTGCGATTGGCTAAACAGAATGTCCTCCAAAAAAGACATGAACGAATCATGTCCTGCCAGGAAGGTCTCAAAAATACAGCACACAAATTCAAAGGACTCCATGCTCGTGTGAGAACTTTCAAAAGCATATTCAGTGCAAATGTATTATTACTGAGACTGATCTGGCTCCATAATTTCTTTTTTCAGTTGAACACAAAACAAGATATACTGAAGAATCTTGGGGAAAAAAAACATTGACATCCATCAATGTCTCAATGAACTCCCCCCAGCTTATTTCTGGCAAATGACAGATATAGGATGGCTGAGGAGAGGGGTACTCGCTATAAGCTTGGCTATGGTATCAATTTGGTATGTTCAGTTTACTTAGGTTGCGTGTTTTTTGGACTGTGGGAGGAAACCAGAGAACACGGGGAAAAACCATGCAAGCAAACTCCGCACAGAAATGTCATTTGGTTTACTAGGGACTTTAGCCAGAGACATTCTTGCTGTGAGGCAACAGTACTAATCACTGGGCCGCCGTGTCACCCATCTGGAAAAGAGGGTGAGTAGGGGTGGGTTGGGGGGATTCTTTAATACAAAGATATTGAGATAAGAAAACTCTGGTTATTTATTGCGAATTAGGAATCATCAGATTGGATAATTAATCATGAGCTGACACGGGACCAGCTGAGAACAATCATAAGCACGTGATCCTCTCAAAATTAGTTTAGAAATAAACTTTACAATGTTCAAAATGATCATTTCAAATAAGTGCTGATGGGAATTCAGCTTTGTTATAGCATGGGTAAATAATATTTTACAATCTGTTAAAATTTAAAACAGTAATATTGGGTTAAAATAATATTTCACAATAAGTTTGTCCCATTTTGATACTGTACTGTATATGTTTTTAACAAATATTACTTTTTTTTTTTTACAAGTGTTGTTCACTCAATTGCACATCACTGATCATGTGTGACCTTGTTCTGCATACAGGAAGTAGGGTTAAGCTATTTTCAATTTGCTAGCCCATGTATTGAATAAATGAAAAAAAAAACATGAACAGAGCCACTTTTAAAAAAGTGAATTTCTATGAGACATTCACTGTAAATAGAGTGTTTTTACTTTATTCACAACCTTGGTGTTTGAAGATGATCACATTTGCTTTGTAAAGACACTATAAAAATTCCTCTAAAAGCATTCATAATGCTAATAACCAAAGCAAATAACATTGTAGCTATCAAGTAAAACACTACAGCTCTCCAATCTAAAACCCACCTCAAAGTCGCATAGAACATCTTGAAAGGCAGAGACATTTGGTATGCAAACTGTTACAATGCCCAGCTCCATTGTACCCACGATGGCTAGAATGAGCTGAAAAATCCTGTTGGTGATCAACTGAACCTTCATCTTCAGCAAGAATGATAAAAGCTGCCAACAAACAAACACACAAAAAATCCAATCTCTATCTTGTATTTGTTACAGTACATCTCTAAACGTAATTTATTTGACAGCACTACCTTATACCCATTTGTCCGCTTCATTTCCTGCTCCATTGCAGGATTAGTCTCCAAAACTGAGAGCAGAACTTTGATAGAAGCATATAAGGAGCTGTCGTCAGAAGCCATCGCCACCAAACTCAAAATAGCACCAGGACCACCAATATACTGGAAGCTACTAGAAGCACTGTATGATTTGAAGGTCCTTACACCTAGAAATCAAGAACAAAAACAAACCAAATTCACAAGTTTACTTCAAAAACAAATGCTGAAAAATCCTGTTTTACTACAGAGCACATGGCTGCATGATATTGAAAAAAATCTGACATTGCGATATTTAGTTTTTCAGTGAAACATATTGCGATACGAGTACAATTTCACAAGATTACTTAAATATCTCTATTTAGAAATTGATTGGGATGGTTCTGTATGGGAGTACATCTGCATGAAATATACTAAACCATTTACAAGCATAAATAAATACAATAAAGATGTATAATATGTAAAATATAAATGAAATAAACAGTTTTATTGTTTTCCTGAGAAGTGTAACAGCATTTAGATAAGGTAATTTAATAACTATATGTAAAATAACACTGCGTAGTCTTCGTTTTATAAACAATTCAATAGAATCTTTTAGAATAGTTATTAAATTAACATACGGGTACAATTTCTTATCCCTGAAAGCTTTAAAAATCCTCATATGGCCTCAAGACCCCCTACAAATGATAAAATTATAATCCAGATTCAACATTGCACATCATGGGATATGAGTAGGCCCACACTGAATCTGCGCTCACAGAATTCTGCAGATTTTTTGCAGATTTTCCGCAGATTTCAGCAGATTTTTAGCCCATCATTAATTCTGTTTCTTTACTTGAGTAAATGTATGTAAATTTATATTTATTCAATTTTTTTATTAATTTCAGTAATATTATTGACTAATATGAAAATGTTCATCTGATTTATGTACAATGCAGTTTGTACAGTAATATTTTCTGTCTTTTAGTAGATATATTATATAAGAGACTTGCTTTGTTTACCAAATACAGTAAATCTAATTGGATTTGCATTGTAAACATTAAATAAAAATTAAAAATGTATTACATTTTATTTCACATATTAAGGTTTTAGTCATGACAACCCTAAAATCATTCCGCAGAAATCTGTAGATTTTTACCAAAATTCTGCAGAAATAGCAAAAAACGTCTGCAGATTCCGTCTGGCCCTACTGTAGATATGACTATTGAATGATCACATTGCAATATTGATGCTGAAATTATATATTGTGCAGCCCTAATTGAGGATATCTGATGTTACCAAAACAACCAACAAGGGCTGCCCCAATCGTCCGGGAAGTTCCACTAAGGTGCTGACTGATATTATGAGCCAGGAAGACAGGAGTGCAATTGTCACGTGATGTAATCCCCATCTGCAATCAAAAATAATACATTCATTAATCATGACTGAATAACCAAAACGATTGATTTTGTGAATGGAAGAGAAATAAAATCACCTCTTTGGCTATAAGGCGACAATCCACTTCATTATATGTATCTCTAATATCCACTACAGTAGTGATAGTGGATACCGCTGGGTTTATGGCAAAGGAAATCCTCTCTGGAGAAACCATCTTTGTATGGGACATCATACCATCTGTCTTGCATCCTAAATAAACACTGTAATGAATAAAGATTTCCATAAAATTGAAAACTAAGACGGAACATCTTTCACCTTGAACATTAAGAGCGAGGTAGTTGCCGATGTATTTGGTGCCTTGTCCATAAATAGTCTCCACCTGATCAGGACTTAACACTTCCTCAAACAAATATGTAGGGCCGACCCGCCAGACTAGAGCAGCATGCTGTTTCCATAGGGATGGAGTGCCAATAATTCCACACACATCAATGACTGCAGAGGGGTCCATTGAGATGGACTGGCCAGGAAATGGCTGAATGTATTTGATCTGAAAAAAAAAAACAAAAAAAAAAACATGAAGATGTTATGTCTGTTGATGCTGCCTAACATTTATTCATTTTGGGAGACGTATTTTTTCCTTCAAAGTGTCCATTTCAGGTTATGCACTTCCTGGGAATCATGCTTTACTGTTTGACCTACACAAATCAGTCAGAAATAGAAGTAACCCCCGATACACAAACAAACAATTATGTCATAGTTTACTCATATTTGCATAACAGTAAGATTCAGTAAAGACATTTCTCAATTAATGTGGGGAAGCTTCGAAACATCTGTTCATTTGTCTAAAAATATTATGCAAAACAATACAAAACAACCCTTTTTTTAATATCAAACCTTTTGAACCGTCTCTTTATCAAAGAAAATGTATTACAGCTTCCTACAAATTAAACAAAAGTGCAGTAAAAAAAACAGTAGATGTCTCTTGAGCACCAAACCAGCATATTCAAATTATTTCTAAATAACACATTAAAATATATTGTAAAATATTTTATTAATCTATTTTAATTTGTAATTTAGAAATATATTAATCAAATATACTATTAATATATTTGATTAATATATTTCTGAATTGCACATTAAAATGTTAAAACTTTATTTTAAAATAAGATTTTAATAATATTTCACATTATTCCTCAGTTAACTGTATATTTTAATATAATAATTATAACATAAAAATTTTATATAAATTTAGCTATTGAGAAGTATAAGTCAATATTATTTTACTAGGATCTTACTGATGTAAAAATTTTGAATGGGAATACATTTGTATTTTTATTTATTTATTTTCTCGCCAAATGTCATTCAAGCTCATATTACATTACATGGAGACGAGCAAAAAATTATGAATTCAAAATGTTGGGTATACCATCCTTTTAAAAATGATAAACACTAACCTTTCCTGTTCCAATTGCTGTTGCATTCAGATAAACAGTGACTAAACAGCTCTTCTTGATTCCTTTGGCCATAACCAGACAAAGATGGTGCCACTGGCCTGGGATCAGGTGTTTGGCACATTTAAATCGCACTGAGGCTGGTAGTGTGGTGGGAGTCTGCACCTCCGGCTCCATCATGTCTGTACAGCAAAATAAACAACGTTAACAACACAAACTAGTTCGAAAAGTTTTAAGAACAATTAATCTCAAGGAAAAAAAAAACCTAAAAACTGGTAGGCTTCCTCCTCAGTGGAGATCACCAAGCAGCCGTCAGAAGCAGAGATACTGACAGACAGGCAACTGAACTGCTGCTCGGCACGAGACATGTGGCGCACCACTGTTAAAAGACGCACAGGGTGGGATTCACAAGCCGAGCTGAATCTACAGATCATAAACCAGCAGGAGAAAGACAGGCCTGCTGAAGGAGGGAAGCCTCTGCAGTCTATGGACACAAAATGTATATACGATAAAAGCATTTATACATGCTCTAAACATTCCTGATAATGCAACCTTGCTGAAGCAGATACATTTATATTTATATCTGATTTTTAAAGCAAACATTGTACTTTTATCTCTTATGTTATTTTCAATGGGGTATCTCTTTCAATCTCTGGTTATATTTAGTAACAGTGTACTGTAATTCTGCTGTATCTCTTACCAGTGCCCAAGCCTCCTGTGGAGATAAAGTCTGCACTGACACCTTTCACTGTGGCAAGGGATGGCAGAAAAAGACAACTGTGGAGACAAAAGAATACTTGTAATTTAGAAGATTAAATAGGGCTATGTAAGAATATAAAAATGAGAGCTATTAAACAGTTATAAAAAATTTTTTCACTTTATAAAACACTTTATTTAAAAAAAAGCAGTTTGCAACCTTTTTGATAGCCATACCATAGTCTCCAGTCTCGCATAGCCATACCCAAGACTGATGGATGAAGGTCTGGGAATTTTGGCTGCTTTAAATGGTCAAGAACCACACACTATGCTGACTGACAGGTTAACAAACCAACCAACCAATCATGTTGTTTTGTGATTTAAAGTTTTAGAGGTTTAAAAAGATGTAAAAAAATTCAATACCTTTCACCAATGTAATCAGCGCATTTAGGTGTTATATTTAAATTGGACTATTATTTATTTAAGGTGCCATAGAATAAAAATCTGGATATACTTTGCTAGCTAGCTAGGCAAGGCAAGGCAAGTTTATTTATATAGCACATTTTATACACAATGGTACTTTAAAGCACTTTATTAAATTCAATTTAATTCATCTTTATTTGTATTGTGCTTTTACAATGTAGATTGTGTTAAAGCAGCTTCACATAGATTATAGTGAATTGAAACAGTGTCGGTCCAGTTTTCAGAGTTTAAGTTCAGTTCAGTTTAGATTAGTTCAGTTCAGTGTGTTTTAATATTCACTGCTGAGAGTCCAAACACTGAAGAGTAATCCATTGATGCGCAGCTCTACAAGTCCCAAACTATGCAAGCCTGTGGCGACAGCGGTAAGGAAAAAACTTCACCGATTGGCGAAAGTGAAGAAGAAAAAAAAAAGAACAAAAAACCTAGAGAGAAACCAGGCTCAGTTGGGCATGACCATTTCTCATACGGACAAACTTCTTGTGCAGAGCTGCAGTCTAGGCACCGGAGGCTGGAGAACGCTTTACATAAACAACAATAAAAAATAGCTGAATAATAAGAGTTCAGTACGTGTAAATGGCATGGTATACGTTGAGTTAAATAACTATGAAAGTCAATGGGTCACAGCAAAAAGCAATGCTTTTGGATTCAACTGAAATAACTCATAATTCAGTTTTCAGTGAACTAACCCTTTAAGTCCCATACGTACTATGTGGATATCAGGGAACAATTTAAAGGTCCCGTGAAGTGCTTTAAAATGTGCATTTTTTATCCGTTATTTGCCGTAATCTCAACTGAAAAATTAAGAGAGTAAATAGCATTTCGTTTTTATCACAGCTCTGCCATTGAGAGTGGTTGAGTTCAAGCGCATCAAATGAATAGCAAATGAAAAGCGCCTTGAAGTGGGCGGGGCATGTCAGATACTAGAGAGAATTTGATTGGTCAATATTTGATGAGAAACTCAAGTAGTAAAAATCATTGATCCATTTAGGTGGAAGTGACAAGCTTTGGATGTTTATTTCAGTTTTATTTTTTCTAAACGCGAATTATGTCTCTGTTTTGGAGCACACTAGCTAATGGAGATCCTTAAAACTAACAGACTGAAACTAAAAAATGTTAATTTCACAGGTTCAACATATTGAATCCATGCACTCTATGGCACCTTTAATAGGAATACTACTGTTGGACCCTTTTTTTTTATTTTCTTGTGTTTCTCAAAAGCGGAAGTTGTCATAGCTGGGTAAACTTAAGAGCACAGTGAATTAGAGAGTACAACAAATCATTATTTTACAATCCCATTTGCTGAAATAATAAAAGAAAAACTCCCCAATGGTGTTATCAAGACTTTCAGAAACAGGAAAAAGAAAATAGCGTGAGTCTAATTTCAACGTCAAATTTACTGTCCCACCCATAGAAACGGCATTAGAAACACCTCACATAAGCGATTGTTTTTAATTTTTTTATAAAAAGATGATATAATGCATTTTAATACATTTGTATAATGCATTTGCATTCATTTTAAAAACAAAATCTACATATTAAAAACTTTCAAGGATTTAAGATGCTGATGACCGTTAAACACGCCATAACAGTCTTGTGAAATGGACCATATTAATTGTTTATTAAACACTTACCCATAGCCACTGTCGGTCATGTCGAACTCCACAAAGGAAGGGGAAATGGAGACTTTGTGTGGCTGAAAGTTCCGTGGTGACGTGATGGAGACAAGACTTATGATTCTGTGAAGAGGAACTACCATCCCACTGTCTAAAGGTGTTTTCAGTAAACTAAAACTTCGTTTCATTGCCCTTTTCAAGGATTTCTTGTTGTTAACCTCAGAGTCTTTGGTCTGATCTATGAAAGAAAAAATCAAAAACAATGGCAATTAAACCATCATTATTGTAACAAAATCCAAATGGATGTAACAATGAGACCAAATGTTTTTCACGAAACAGGAAGTAATCCAAAAAGGAAGTGCAAGAGGACTAGGAGGAACTATACCTGTGCAGTTGGCCTCTTCCAAGGTGAAAGAAGGCTGATTTTCTCCACAACACATCAGAGGATCCCCAAGACACAGGAAGTGCCTAATATAAAGCAAAGCATACTATTTAACAGCATACAATCATTTAATCATCTATTTATCATTATGCATTTTTCAAGAGGATGTTAACTGCAAATGAATGCTGACCTCAGGCACTTCTGATCCATAGACTGAGAGGCAAGTTTCTCAAGGATCCGGACAATGGGCAAGTGTAGCGAATGGGAATTGTCGATGAGGATGTGTTTGCAGTGAGTCAACAGTGTAGACAACAGACCAAATTCACACATGATCTGCCTGTTTCTCTCAGACTTCACCAGAGACTGGACATGATGAGCCACAGCCAGCTGCAGCTCCTCTGACAACTACAGGAAAGAATGGCTAGCATTAATGTAGCTTATTAAATAATTACATAGTTGCATATTTAGCATAGAACAATTCTGAACTAATTAATGCGTTCTTACAGCAAGGATGCATTAATGTGATTAAAAGTGGCAGTAGGGACATTTATAATACAACAAATAAATTGTGTTCTTTTAACTCTTTCTAACAAATGAAAGAATCCTGAAAGAAATTCATCATAGTTTCTACAAACAAATTAAGCAGCACATCAGTTTTCACCAATTCAGCAAACTTAAATAATATATTATGGATTATTTAACACTGAGCACATCCTGCCCTGAGGAGCTCAAGATATTCATTTAAAAATATATATTTTTAAAAATAATTAGGTTACTGTATGAGGTTGTGGTTTTACTTACACAAGGGTCACTGGGACAGTAAATACTAGGCAGAAGAGTCATGATGAGCTTAACAGCTCCAGGATGAAGAATTGTAAATTCACCGTAAATCCTGAATACAGAATGTAATGTTTAACAAGTGAAACAAGATAAAGCAAAGCAAAACAGTGGATTCGTGGATCCCAAGCATTTATTTACTTTTCTGGTCCAGGCAATGGCAAATCCATAGCAAATGCATACCATATTGTATTGCACAAGAAATCAAATAAAATAAAGTAATAAAAAAACAAAACAAAACAAAACAAAAATAAAACTAAACAAAAAACTGAATTAAATAAAATAAAAAAATAAAATAAAAAACAAAATAAAATAAAAATTTAATTTAATTTAATAAATTTTATTAAATAATAAAAAGTAAATTAAATAAAAACTAAAGTGAATAAAAAATAAAACAAAACAAAATTAAAAAATTAAAAATTTAATAAAATATTAAATAAAACTAAATAAAACAAAAAAATTAAATAAAATAAAAAATTAAATAAAACAAAACAAAATAACATAAAATAATAAAATATTAATAATAAATATTATCTAGAAATAGTATGCTATGAGTGTACCAACCTCCCTGATTCTATAGATACTACAGACACACTTTGAGCCCTAATGTGATTCAAAGCTTCATCCGTATTGGTCGATTCCTCTGGTGTCTGACATGAGTCTGTGATCTGAATCTCGCCAGCTTCATTATTATCCTGTAAGCCTGTGCAAGGATCTGTAGCCAAGCTCACACCAGTAGCAAACTGTTCTAGGAAGCCCAGCAGCTTAACACAGTCTCCTAAAGGTGCTGGCAGCTGAGGTCCTGGCTTTTCCACTGCCTCCACGAACTGCTGGAAAGTCCTGTAGGCCGAACTGTCTTTGTCTGATTCCACAGGATCCCCTTTCTGAAAACAGCCAAGATGCAGCAGGGCCTCACCCAGCTTCTCACAGACTCCAACTGTGTGGAAAAAGTGTGCGTTGACTGGATGGATGTGTACAGCAAAGGCAATGGTGTGTAGGGTGAAAAGAAGCAGTTCAACGAGGCTCTGGCGGCTCAGTGAAGCCCACAGACCCGCTGGGGTTTCCAAAAGGGATCCTTCCATGTCCACAACGATGGAGAGCAAGCCGGTAAATCCTCCAGCAGTGCGGAAAGCATTCCAACTGTTTGGGTTTTCCAGAACTTTCATGATAGACTGTGCATAAACAAGATGGAAAGGAATTATTACAAAATAAACTACAGTAAGTTTGGGGTCTGTCAGAATTTTTGATTTTTTTTTGATGAAAGAAATGTTGGTAAACCTTTAATATAAGGGAGCCTTGTTTTACGTTCCATGCCCTTACTTACTATGGTAATTGCAATTAATAATGCATAATTACATGCAACTTAGCCTAGACCAAACCCTCATCCTAACCCTAACCATATAGTCTGTACATGTAATTAATTAGTTTTGCTCAGTAGTTAAATAAATAGTTACACTGTAGGACATCTTAAAATAAAGTGTAACCAAATGTCTTATGATCACTAAGGTTTTGTTTACTTATATGCTAATAAAACACAGATAAATGTTTTTGAAAAAGCATGTAATTTATGCCTATAATGGGAATCAGAATTTTCCGAATAATTACTCCAGTCTCCAGTGTCACATGATCCTAATTCAGATATGCCAAATAGGTCCTCAGGCAACAATTTATATTACTATCAAAGCTGAAAACAGTTTTGTGGGAGCTGTAATACATTTGTTTAAGACAAATTTCTTTAGTCTTACTTTTGATTTATTTAATGATTTTTTGCTGAACAAGTTTTGATTATTTAATTAATCATAAAGAAATATAACTGACCTCCAAACATTTCAATACATCATTTTGAGGAATGTAAACAAATAACAATGATCCTAACGTATATATATCGTGTTTGACATTTTTAATTTCCAGAACTTCCAAGAATCCAAAAAGTTCCACATATTGTTAAGCAGTGCTCGAATTGAGGGAGGATGCAAAATAACAGAATGCATTGCATCCCCTTTGTAAAACCACCATCCCCCTTACCATCCCCTTTAGATTAACAACACTGTGTGTGTTGTAAAGCTTATCATGTAAATTAAATATTAAAATTCTCTATTTATGGTAATTTATGACACTCACTCTAAAACACATTTATCAAGGCTTGCTAACATTTACTTTAGCGACCCAAGTTTTGCCATTAATATCTAAGCTACAGCAGATTCTAGGTTCCCCGTTTCTAAAATGAATCATTATTGTTATCCCTAAAATCAGAACGCAAATGATATGAGGCATTTTTTGAATCACTGTTGTCCAAATGTTACTCCGCTTTCTCGAAAATGCTTCCAAACAGCTCAGCCGCTGTACATCTCCATACTATATTTTGTTTATGAATGAATCTTGAGTTTGATATGAGACAATGATTCAGTCATCCATTCAGAAAGACATTTGTGAATGAATCAGCTGTTTGAACAACTTAATTAAATGAATCGTTCAGTGACAAAGACACAGACTTCACTTACTGGCTGTTTTAGTTTGATTTAAAAAATAATATCGCATGAACATTTATATGCATTTATGAATGTATTATATCATCTTTGCACCAAATTACAAAAAACAAATTACTGCTTGTGCGATGTGTTTCTAATGCAGTAAATTTGACATTATTCTCTCATCAGTCTCACTCAATTTTTTCCCTTTTTCTAACAGTCTTAACACCATCGTGGAGTTTTTCTTTTATTTCAGCAAATGGGATTGTAAAAAAAATATTTGTTGTACTCTCCCATTTACTGCGCTCTAATTCTACCCAACCATGACACCTTCCGCTACTGAGAAACCCGGAAATGTGAAAAGGGTCTATTATTAATTTTATTGCTTATCTAAATGCTAACTTTGTTTTTTTTCTCTGCCATCTTTGTTGTGTCAAGAGGAATTTTGTTGATTTAATCAGATTGTAAGATATTCTACCTGATATTATTCCAGTTTATATAAAAAAGATCATGTAGTTGGGCCACATATTGTAAACAAAGTAAATAAAAAGGTCAATTTATGTTTGGTCAATCAAACAGTTGCTGGTAGTCAAAGACTTACATAGTCAATTAAATAATTGTCTCTTTTAATTTCATGATTTTCTTAAACATGGCATGCTTAAGATTATAAATGGTTGGTGGTTATTAAAAAAGGATTTTCTTAAACCTATTTTGTTATCATTGTGTGTGTAGCTACAGGACACCACACAAGCCCCCCACCACCGTACCATCGCCCTCATTTTTTTTTAATAATTCGATCACTGTTGATAAGTAATGTTATGACAGCTGTTTTAACATTAAGATGTAATTGAATTGTCTCGTGTTAGTTATGAAAAAGTTTGATAACAGGCAGGAAATGTTCATGGACAAATGACAACACCACATTCAACTGGTCTATATTAGTTTCAGATCATAATCCTTTTAAAAACTTGCATTTTGAAATCACAAAAGAGGCTAAATTAGTTACTAGGCTTTCTTATTACAGCCTAGGATACTGTGGCGAAGTCAGATTCAGTTTTCAGTTGAAACAGTTAAACAGATTTAAAACAATAGCAGCTTGATCTCAGGTATGGTAAATGGGTTTGGTGGGCAGATACGCATGCATTGATTAGTTTGAACACACAGATGTTTTGACAGCACTAAAGTTTACCATTTGCCATAGAATAGAAATGCACAATTAGAAAAATCACAGCTCATCCACCAGCATCTTAACTCATGTTTTTGAGCAAATGTCAGCAATTTCATACATTTTTAAAACGTATGCATCAATTTTCTTCCTTCCCACAAAAAAATAAATAACCTGTCTCATTTTATTAGGTGCACAAGCCATCAATCTGAATGGGCCGGTGCCACCCTAAAGTCTCACCATGAGTCGCAGTGTTAGGATGTGTTCAGAATACTATTCAGAAATAATGCATCATACGGGAGGGGTCTCATGTTTCAAAGAGCCTAGCACAAAATGGATTAGCTCTTATTCAATCTACCATGCTAATACATCAAAGAGCTAATGTGTCATAAAATGAAGCCCAAACCTAATTAGGACCAATAGAAGTAATCAGAATGGCTTTGACACATTTCACAGAGTGGTCGGGGTGAATCCAATTGTCAGCAGCCTTAACCCAGTTACACTTTAATGGTCTGCAGGTTAGTATTCCTGCGCTTGAAACTAAAAAAATGGACATGTACAGTAACTGAATAACATAGTTATGCATAATTGGATTTCTCTCACATTCTCTGATCCGATATTGCTCATAATTTTGTGTGTGTCGCACCACAAGGCTGCAGGCTTAATCGAATGAAGCCTGAGTTAACAGCTAAATGTATATTAGCAAATCAATCTGAATTTGGCTATAATGGAATCAGCTTCCCAAAAGCTGATATAATAAATTCACTGGCTCATTATGCTTTAAACATGTTATAATTTGTTAGAATTAGGGATGGAAGCTGAATTTACAGACAGGTAAAGGTTACCTGAGCTCACTTTTTAGTTTGTAGTACAAGTAGGAGACTTCTGTTATTATCCCATCAAGATTTACAATAAAAAAAAAAAACTGTTTCTATTTTAACATTTCTAAATGCATAATATAATATAATATAATATAATATAATATAATATAATATAATATAATATAATATAATATAATATAATATAATATAATATAATATAATATAATATAATATAATATAAGCGTTTCATTCCGCTGTGGCGACCCCAGATTTATAAAGGGACTAAGCCGAAAAGAAAATGAATAAATAATGTAATGTAATGTAATATAAAAGCAGCCCAAACCAGGAAGACCTAAATAAAAATGCAAATGCATATGGTGTATTCAGCAGCAATCGAGAAATGGAGGAAATGGAGTAAAATACCTGTAAGAGATCCTGTTTGAGTTTGATCTCACTCTCAGTAGAGGAGCAAAGAGCTCCAATGGCAGTACTCATGTATTCCTCTGGATTCACCTCAGAAAGCTGCTCCAGGATGCAGAGAGCGGGACTGCGGAACTGCTCAACATCCAGAAAGATTTTCACGTAGGGAATCATCCCCAAGTCCCTGATGAACACTGTAAAAACCCAATGAATCGATCAGATGCCACGACTTTAGATGTACTGTACTTTTTCAAACTTTAAAGGGGTCAATAACTGAGAAATTACATTTTGACATTCTGCATGAGAGATCAATTTAATATAAAAACACCTTTTGAGATTCATATTTAGTCCCAATGTGCTGAAAAACACTTCTTTATCATTATTCCCACCCTCTGATTCACACATTTAGCAGAAACAAAATCAGTAACACAAGACAGATCTTTTTTAAATCTTTGCTTCGCCTTATAACACTTTTTGTACTAGGCATGAGCCGGTATAAGTTTCTGACGGTATGATAAACTTGAAACCGGTTATAGTCCCATGCCTATTATGTACACCAGACGCAACCATTGATGTGTCACATGACAGTTATTTCAACTACATAATTCTTGATTTGTCTAGACACTGTGCACTGCATTCAGTGTAAACAGAATCACTGAAAATGATGTGTTCTATTGGGTTTACACAGCAATAAATGCTTTTCTTATTTAGAGTTTTTGTCTTAAATTTAAATTTAGTGCACATATCTAAAAATTATGAAATCAAGAAGCATGAATTATTTTAATGAGAAAAAACACCTTGTTTTTAGAAATAATAAGTCAAAATTAAGTATGTTTTACCTTAAAACAAGCAAGATAATCTGTAGTGAGCCCTGATAATCGGGGACTAAGCATAAGGAAAATAAATGAATGTTAAGGAAAAACTCCGCTAATTTTGACATATTTCTGAAAATAAGACAATATTTTTGGCTTGTCAAAAAATTCTTCCTGATTTAATAATGTTTAGATATTTGGACTGAAAACAAGACAAAAACTATAAGTAGGAAAAGCATTTTTTTCCAGTGTAGTTGTGTTGTGCAGCTCGTATCTGTTGAACACATAAGATAACATTAAGAAAATGTGCTCCAGTTCATGTCAAAAATAGCTCTTTTTCATTTGCAGGTACAGTTCATTACAGCTCACTTTTGAGGGGTTTTCCTATTGTGTACATTACCTAGTATCTGTTACTTTTTAGTACTACCTCGGTTGAAAGCCGCATCGATACTAAAATTGGAAAATCAACTTTATTGCACTCTTTGTTTCTTTACTTCAGATTAACGCAAACAAATTTTTTTAACAAAACAGTTAAATGCATGCTTTTGAGAGCGAGTGAATGTAAAAGATCAGCGTATTAACATAGCGGTGACAGCTACTGTATACAGTACTGCATCCTACAGAAATGTCAGAAAACAAAAGTGTGTGCTTTTTACCATGCAATTGCAGATTTATCTGTTACAGATCATTTGATATGATATCATATGTGACATGATATGTATTTTTTTAGAATACATCACAGTATCAATCTATTATTTTTATATGCAAAATCGTTCACAGACGTGGGAGTTCTTTCAAGTGCTGAATGCAACACTCTCAAAGAAAATGACTTATTAGTTCTACTGTATTATGATACTGTAGAATTTTATCATCTCGCTAACACTCTCAGGGAACATTATAATATATAAAATTCAGTTCATGACCCCCTTAATTGGTACTTGTGCTCAAATGCATGAGATAATAGAATTTTTTTGTATTATTTATTTGAATTTTGTTTAATGAATTTTTTTTTATTTACAAACGCATTTTCTCATTTTAAATGAACTTTAAATTAAAGTGATATAGTTCACCCAAAAATTAATTCTTTCATCATTTCCTCACCCTTTGCTTGTTCCATTCAAATTTAAGTTTTTTTGTCCTATTGAATACTAAAAAAGATATTTTGAAGAATGTTGGAAACCTGTAAGCACTGACTTCTATAGTGAAAAAAATAATAGTATGGAATTTAATGGTTACATTTTTCCAGTATTCTTCAAATATCTTCCTTTGTGTTCAACAGAACCAAAAACTTAAACTGGTTTAGAAGAAGAAAATAAATCATTTTTAGGTGAACTATCTCTTTAAGAGCAGCACAGAGAATGTGCTACCAAACAAATTAGTTCCACAAACCAGTGTTTCTGACTGACTGCAAGGCCAGGGCTGCAACCACGTTCAAAATGTTGGTTGTCAACATCTTCTGATAGTCGTCAGCCTTCTCTTCGTCCTCATTTACTGTTAGTAAATAAGATATCAAATCAGGATGATGCTATTAGATTTCAAACTGTCTTGTTTTTGTAATTTATAAAGCTCACCAGCTGAAAACTCACCAGCAACACCTGCCTTTCGGATTATCTTGGCCCTTCTTTTAAGCTCAAACAGCAGTTGCTCCATCAGTCCTCCATCACTCAGCACTTCAGACAGCAATCCACTGTTCATGATTAGTCTATAGAAGCAATCCAGAGCTGCGACATTGAATGTCTCCGAAGAGCCCTGTTTTAAAACAGTTTGGACCTTCTTGAGGGTCTCGTGTGGGATGTAGGAGAGCTGGAAGATCACCGTCTCAAGCAGTTCAAAGAAAATAAAGTGAACGGGTGGTGATTTCTGCCACACACACTCTGCCAGCTGTGCCAGAGACTGCAGAGTCCACTCCAGCAGGAAAAAGTTAGCCTTTTCCCAAGACCAGATCATCTGGACGGTCCGCAGGATTTGGCTGCAGATCACAGTGTTGCTTGAGCGCAAGAATGAGGATTGGATGATTTTAAAGGCTGTGAGGTTCTTCACTGTTGAACCTGAAAATACATGCAGATACTTAAAATGAAGGGAATAAAATAAAAAAATAAATAAAATAAATAAAAATAAATAAATAAATAAATAAATAAAATAAAATAATTGACTAGACAAAAGGAATGTTTGATAAAAAAACAAAGTAATATTAAAAAGTTCCAAAAATATATAAAAAAAGATAAATAAAGCTAGATAAAAATAAATAAATAAAAAAATAAAAATAAAAAACTTTTGTTGGTTTTCTTCACTGTCTATAAAAAATAAGAATCGTCTTCAAGGCATCATTAATTTGTGCTCAAAGATTTTGGGAGTTCCCCTGCGAAGTCTTGCATACTACTAAGAACAGCAGGTGTTGAGGATGGCACATAAAATACTAGGAGACAGTACACACCCCTTAAATAAACATTTTGAGTGGATGCCCCTTGGTCGACATCTAAGGAAAATAAGATGTTCCACAAATCGTTATAAATTTACTTTTGTGCCCGAAGCAATTCAGTTACGTAATAAATGTAGTTAATTGAAAAATTTTTGAACTTGATGTTAAGTGTTGATGTGTCATTCTTGTTATATGTGAAGCTCCACCATGTCGGAATGAATTGCCCCAAGGGGATTAATAAAGTTTTAAACTAATAAAATAAAATAAAATAAAATAAAATAAAATAAAATAAAATAAAATAAATAAAATAAAATAAAATAAAATAAAATAAAATAAAATAAAATAAAATAAAATAAAATAAAATAAAATAAAATAAAATAAAATAAAATAAAATAAAATAAAATAAAATTAAATTAAATTAAATAAAATAAAATTAAATTAAATTAAAAAAGACTGGACAAAAGGAATGTTTGATAAAAAAAATAAAACATAAAAAATAAAACATAATGATGTTCCAAAAATATAAAAAAGCTAAATAAAGCATTAAATAAAATAGACTGGACAAAGAAATGTTTGATAAAAAAAAACACCATAAAAAGTAATATAAAAAAGTTCAAAAAATATAAAAAGGCTAAATAAAGAAATTAAATTGACTTGACAAAAAGTCATAAAATAAAAAGTCATAAAAAATAAAACTTGCAATAAAAGATAAAAAAAAAAAATTGCAATAAAAGATGCACTGTAACAGATTGTAACTAGACGGGACAAAAGAGCTGCATTATTTTTGATTAACCTTAAATGACTTAAATGACATTTTTGATAATAGTACAAGCTTATGCAAATTATAAAACTGCATCTACCCAGTCATTATTCACTCTTATGCTGGCAGAAACTATGTTATACGGCATACATCAAAGAGATTAAAACCAAATTTGCACCTATACCAACATTCAAATGCGTCAACATATGAAAAACGACAGATTGGCTGTTTGGACAAAGGTGCACTGATGTTTATGGCAAATAACTATAGCTGCAGAGGGTAATAGGATTGAAATTCACCCATAATTAAAATCACATCAAAGCCAAATGAAATAAAGCTTTAAAAAAGTGGGCTCGGGAGTGAGGTGCTCTGGTCATGATGAATGGAGAATTGCTGTACGGATGAGGAGAATGGATGCTGGGCGGCTTAACCGGGTTAGTGAGGAGAGCTACACTTCATCATCCCAGACATAATTGCCTTTCCGGTGGTGGAGCAGAGATGCAGAGTGCCACTTGCTGTCTGTCATGGAGGCTTACCGGTAGTCAGGGTGGGGTCGAACCTGAAGTTCGGGGGTTGGGGGTTGCTCACACATATGGCCACCTTTAATTCTGTCTTGCCAAAAAGTGTGAATGACGCGATGAGGCCCAGAAGGTCTTGAACAGTCAAATAGTGCTCCGCTGTCACTTCCTCCTCACAGCTGCAAAAGGAAAATAAATATTAATCTCTAGTCTAGTCTAGAATGGAGTATTTATATCTGTGCATGGGTCACAGATGAAGCATCGGAACTATAAAAGCGAAACACAGCTTACTTTTTCTGGTTAATGGGCTCTATGCACAGCTAAAGTTGTAAAGCCAACGATAAACTTCTGGTGTTTTTACAGCATTGATGTTGTAATGTAATTACAATACATTCAGTTTAATAGACTTATGCATTCATTTAGTTGTTCAAGCGTAAAACGAGATGAAAGACAGTTGTAACCACTAGCGCCATCAGTAGCAACAGGCTAGAAATTCCATTGAAAATACTAGGGTAAAATAAGCTGTCATATTTTAAAGACATGGAGGAGGGAAATGGGATTTAATTCAGTGCTTCTTGTCCAGTCTGAGACCCACTTCATATCATATATCTAACAGGCAATGAAGATCGCTGATTTTCAAAGAAAAAAACATCTTAAACGTGACAATTTTGTAATGCAATGAAAGTTCACCGGAAGCCCTTGGGCTGCCTGGCTGAAAATTAAAAGTCTGTGTGCATATTATTTAATTTCTGCATTTATTTTCTGCGCAATAATGAATGACTACCATACATACTTGTACCTTGATCGCTTTCTAAAATATCATTCAGTGTAATTGCAGTTTAAAAAGGTCATAGATGAAGCATCAGAACAATAAAAGTGAAACAGCTTATTTTTTTCTTTTTATATGCAGCCTGTTTAGTTTAATTTCTGAGCAATAATAAATCCTTCTTGTACCTTGATCAATTTCTTAAGTATCATTTAGTGCAATAGCAGGTTATACAGTACATTTATTTTACTTTATGACACAAATACAATTTTTATTTAAGGATCATCCCCAAAGTATTAATTATTTTATACCATTATAAATATTTATACTTTGCCACTATTCTTTAATATTTGAGGTTTAAAAATTTTTTTTTAATAAAGCATACCCTTTATTTGCATTTAAAATGCTTTCTATGAGTCTAAAATAACTTTTGTAGATTTTTTTTGATGGTCTGTTTGTTGAATTTAAGTTACATTGCATCTACATGCCAACCAAGGTTGGGGTTAGGGTTGGGGTTGGGGTTAGTGTAAGTTGACATGTTCTTGCAAAGTTTCTTATAGTCAGTTAACCTAGTTAATGTCTATGGAAGGAGCATATCAACAGATATTAAGCAGACAGTCTACTAATACTCAAATGGAGCATCAAAATAAAGTGTTACCGATTGATGCAGACACCAAAATGGAACGTCTCACACATTTCACAAGAGTCTAAATATATATAGTAGTCAACATGTGGATCATAAAAGTTTGTCAAAATTGTGACAAGAATGAGAGTTGTTTAGTAATTTTAGGATCACATTGATAAAAGGTTTTGACCCACTTTTTTTTGACTACTGTATATATACACATTCATTCATTCATTCATTCATTCATTCATTCATTCATTCATTCATTCATTCATTCATTATCTTTTGGGCTTAGTCCCTTTATTAATCTGGGGTTGCCACAGCGGAATGAACCGCCAACTCATACAGCATGTGTTTTTACGCAGCGGATGGCCTTCCAGCTGCAACCCATCACTGGGAAACATCTATGCACTCTCATTCACACACATACACTACGGAAAATTTTAGCTTACCCAATTGGCCTGTACCACATGTATTTGGACTGTGGGGGAAAACGGAGCACCCGGAGGAAACCCACATCAGCACGGGGAGAACATGCAAACTCCACACAGAAATGCCAACTAACCCAGCTGAGGTTCGTACCAGCAACCTTCTTACTGTAAGGCAATCGTGCTACCCACTGCGCCACAGTGACGCCCTTATTTTTGTTGTATATTTATTTATTTAGAATGATATTGAGCAAAGACATTGCATTACATTCACTTTTGCCACAACAGAAAAATTTAATTTTTAAAGTGTATTTTAGCAGAAAACAATTACTGAATATTAACATTTATTTAATTATTTTACTGTATTTGTGACAAAAAGAACAGTGTTACGACCCTTGATGGAAAATGTCTAGTAAATTAAAAAGGAGCAACACTGAGATGACCAAAAGAATAAACTAATGGTAAAAGTGGCAAGAGAAGCACAGAACATCAAATATAGCACCGCAAAAGATTTATTGCTCCCACAAACCATACATTTACAATATGTACAAACAATAATAATATAAAATGAAAAACCAAAACAAACAGGAGAGGGAACTGAAAGTAGCGCTAAAATATTTCCTCCCATTTCCTCTCTCCTCCCATTCCTCTAAAGAAGAAAATATGCGCCCTGAACTTACTCAAACTAAAAAACACTTTAGTTTATTCTTTTGGTCATCTCAATGTTACTCCTTTTAATTTCCTAGACATATTTCCATCAAGGGTCGTAACATTTAAGTAAATTAAAGACTTTATAAAAAATGAAACCCAAAATTATTTTGGTATTCAGGAAGCAGTGGTTTCATATGCTAAGTGTGCAAAAAAGATACAATGCACAATCTATGCACAAACAAAATAACATCCATCTACAGGTTTTACATATAAGCACATATAGACACACATATAGTGAATGAGAGCCATTGTTGACTGAAAGCGGTCTTGTCCTGCAGTGACCCTCGCTGTGAGGAAGTGCAGACACACAGTGCGTTAGAGAGAGCTGGCATGTTCCGTAATGTGATTGAGCTCAATTTTCTGCTGATCTCATTACGAGCTCTTTAATTATTGAATTCTGCAGCTTTAAAAAAGAAACTTGCAGCAGGAAAGAGCTGAGAACGAGAGGAAGAATGAGAGATGAAGAAAGGACTGTAAAGTACCTAAAAGACAAGCGCTTCCTGGAGGTGGTTTCATATCTGCAATATTTGCTGACAATCCTATCTATAAGTGATGATTTTCCAAATAAAGGGATGTATTTACCGCAGTATGATGGTCTGTAAGATGTCGTAGCCATCGTTGTTCTCAAACTCCTCAAAAAGAGCAGAGTTGATAGCATAGGAGTCCTTTACGAAGCTGAAAACACTCACAGCCACCTCAGCTAGAACATGAGCAGGGATGTCCTCGCTGATCTTATGCATGTTCTGGATGCAGATCTTCATGCAGTTGCTTGCTGAAGGAGACAAAGCACCAAGTGTAAAGATGCTTGAGTATATACCTGAAGTATATTCTAACATTGTATATTTTGACTAAAGAGGCAGCAAAAAGTTTTATGCGTTCCAATATCACATATTGTCTAACTAGTTGGTCCCAAGCCAGCTCTAAAATCACTTCAATCACTTCATAAACAGACACTTAAGTATTTGATCAGAAGGCTATTAGATATAATCATTGTAATTTAATACAATGCTCATTATTTATTGAGATTTGATAATATTAAATATTTGACTGATCCTTGTATGAATTTTAACATTTTAACTGGATATGATCCACCTCTATTAGGTGAGTTTGTGACAATGAAGAATATTAATGGCAGAGCATCATGATCTATTAATAGAGGAGACTGTGCTGTGCAGTTTAGAGGTTAAGGTGGTTTAACAAATTAAGGGGTATTGCACATTATTCAACATTTAAATACAAGTTAAAGAAACGTCTAAAAGCAAAACAAGTTTGTAATCATGTTTAACTTGAAATTCTTATCAATTGTTGTATATTTTGTTGTATGTAACTTTACTGATATTGTATGTGTAATAATGAGTTTTTCTAGGTTGCCATTTTGTTTGTTTTTTTAATCTGGCAGGGGGCAACAGATGAAAATTAGCCCTTGCGGTTAACTCAAGCTTATTTACAGTTTTAGTATTGATAAATGAGTACTGTCTCGGTTAAATAAAATAAATAAAATAAAATATATACAATACAATCCCAGTTCAGGAACTAAGGCACTGTTTCCACCTGGTGTCAAAAATATTGTTCACCCTACAATGCAAATCTCCTCAGCCGTTATTTACACTTGAGTGGTTGTAAATGTTTAGCAGTTACCTTCTTCTGCTATTCAGATATTCTGATGAATGTTGGAAACTAGCAGACATTGACATTCATAGAAGAAACAAAACATCTTAGAGAAAGTGAATGGATGATTTCCAGCATTCTTCAGTATTTCTTCCTTTGTGTTCAAACAGGTTTGGAACAAATTTTCATTTTTGGGTGAACTATCCCTTTAACTAGTTTTCAGTGATCTGGTAAGGTACATTCTTGTTTTCATCCAGTATTAGCATGTATTCCAATGTGTCTGTTGTGATCATTTATGTTCACAAGGTCCTTTTTTTTAATGATGCTCAACATCACTTTTGTAGGCACACACATTGGGACACACAACAAGAGTAGAAGTGAACGAACCTGTTAATTTACCTGTAAATAGGATAATTTCATTTATGTCAAATACTCACATTAGTACAGCTGCTTTTGTCCCAAAGACATTGTGAAAAAATGAGAAAAATGTTGTCGCTAGCATCTGAAGACAGAGGTGCTATGCAAACACAGAGCTCTTTGTGAAGTACAAGGCAACATCATCCAGTACAGAGGAAATACATATTATAGGAGCCATATTGCTTTCATTAATAATAATGTTTATTTGTTTATCGATTGGTTTGGTCTTTTCACGGTGACATATTATGTTTGGTCACATAGGCATACCTAGCGCCTGCTAGAGCTAATAAAGCACACACACTCACACAGGTGGTTGGAGAAGAGAGTGGGATAGCCGCAATTTATGTTGACCGCAACAGGCGTCCAACAGCTCACAACCCCCATTTTACATCTTGCGGTCATATACTGTATGAGCCGATGTCATATTTCATGTTTATATAAAGTTTTGCTATTTACATTTTGGACTCAGGTGTTGTCTCAAGTTGACTACAGAGTGACATAACTGACTCTCTACTTCTTAAGCGTAATGGAATAATGGAAGCGATAATGGAAGTCGCAATACATCAATATGTTCTGATATTGTGCATGCTCATACAGGTAATGCGATTTAGAGTACATTATATTATAACTTCTCATATTTGTAACTTCCCAAAACTAAATTTATCAGTATTTTTTGAAATGGTTCTGTTTGCACATGATATCCTAACAGTAATTATCTGTAAACACTGTGTGTGATAAAAGGGGCCTGTCAAAGAAATCAAATAAAATGCATTTTGACTACTGTAACTCTAAAAGGGGTCAAAAGTGGACATGTGCAAAACATTTTACACCTTGGATGTGTCTGGATGCATATAATGTACCAGATCAAACTTTCTAACATAGATTATTAACACACCATATCTTAAACTGGTGGTTCTCCAGCTTTTTTACGCACAACCATCTCTAGGGTTTACAGAGAATGGGTTTAAAAGAGAAAATATCCAGTGAGCGGCAGTTCTGTGGGCGCAAATGCCTTGTTGATGCCAGAGGAAAATGGCCAGACTGGTTCGAGCTGATAGAAAGGTAACAGTAACTCAAAAAACCACTCGTTACAACTGAGGTAAACAGAAGAGCATCTCTGAACACACAACACGTCCAACCTTGAGGCGGATGGGCTAAAGCAGCACCTGTCAGCTAAGAACATGAAACTGAGGCTACAATTCACACAGACTCACCAAAACTGGACAATAGAAGAATGGAAAAACGTTGCCTCGTCTGATGAGTCTCAAATTCTACTGCAACATTTGGATGGTAGGGTCAGAATTTGGCATCAACAACATGAAAGCATGGATCCATCCTGCCTTGTATCAGCGGTTCAGGCTGGTGGTGGTTGTGTAATGGTGTGGGGGATATTTTCTTGGCACACTTTGGGCTCATTAGTACCAATTGAGCTTCATGTCAATGCCACAGCCTACCAGAGTATTGTTGCTGACCATGTCCATCCCTTTATATTGACAGTGCACCCATCTTCTGATGGCTACTTCCAGCAGGATAATGTGCCATGTCATAAAGCGCAAATCATCTCAGACTGGTTTCTTGAACATGACTGAGTTCACATTACTCAAATGGCCTCCACAGTCACCAGAGCTCAATCCAATAGAGCACCTTTGGGATGTGGTGGAACAGGAGATACGCATCATGGATTTGCAGCTGACAAATCTGCACCAACTGCGTGATGCTATCATGTCAATATCATGGACCAAAATGTCTGAGGAATATTTCCAGTACCTTGTTTAATCTATGCCACGAAGGATTAGGGCATCTTTAAAGCCAAAAGGGGTTCCAACGCAGTAAATTAAATTCACAATTGTTTTGGGGATTCCAGTAGTTATATTTAATCCACTATGTGATAATATATTTATTTTTAGTATTTTTCATTACAACGACAATATTATAACAGAATAATAATTAGTTAATAAAAACAATTTCGGGATAATTCTTTTCCAGTAGTTATATTCAATCCACTGTGTGATAACATGTTTATTTTTAGTATTTTTTTATTACAATGACATTATAATAACAGATTAAGAATTATTTCATTAAAATACTTTCCGTAGAAAATATTTCCAGAACCCCAAACTATTGCCACTGTCCTAGACCAAGGACCACCAAAAAGGGGAGAACAATGGTCATTTTTGTACCGTGCTCTCAACATTTTCTAACGGCAGCCCTGTCTACACTCAGTGACCGTCTAAAACCAAAATGTTATGCAATCAGAAGTCTGGCACAGCTAAGTAACTCAAATCAGCATCATGTGAAAGTAAATCAATATTACCGTCATCTGACAGTGTACATACAGTGCCTATTCACATTTAGCCAAAACAAAATAAATGTGTTGATAAAAATAGATATTACCTAAACCATTTATTACGAAAAAAACAAATCTAATAAGACACATTCGGATGGATGAAGAATAGTCTGGGTTTTGCTGACCTTGGAGTGCAGATACAGTGTTGTGAGCTTGTGCCGTAGACACTGATCTAAGGACTCGAGATGCCTGCTGTCTCCATGAAGAGCTGCACTGATCCCACAGTAGAGTAAGAGAGATGATCACACTCGACAGCTCCTGGGTCTCCAGCAAAACCTCCACAAAACACACACGCCTGCAAAGCTGCAAAAACCCCTATACACAAAACAAAGAGACACTCAGTATTAGACATACAGTAGCTGCAAACTTTGTACACAAGTTAATACACTGAATATTATTATATAAACAAATACATAGCATTCAGAAACTGGATGTGCTAATGGAGAAACATTATCAATCTGACCATTTTATTATTGTTATTTATATTTCGCCAATAAAATTGTCCTTGATTCCATTTTTCCAACATTAATTGTTTCCATATGGTGAAATATGCTTTTTTTTAACATCATTTTTCTTTTTTTCATTTAAAATCATGAGAATTTGTTACTTTTTATTAAAGTATTTTTAAATATAGTTTATATTATTTCTATTGTTACAAAAAAATTATTACTAAATTAATAAGGGGAAGATTCTAATGATTCTACTGTACAATGGTACTTCTGTCACAATTTCATGGACGAGAATTTATTAGTTTTAAACAAATATTTGTAAGTTTAGTTTTGTATTATTGCTATGATTACTATAATTATTACTAAATTAATAACTGTTAGAAGTACTTTGAGAAGTACATTTTATTGTACAATGGTCCTTATATTTCTGTCACAATTTACTAAACTTTAATTGATGTCGCCAAGTTGCTTGACTTCCTATGTTTACATGATATGACAAGTTTTGTTTTGGTTGTTTTTTTATGAAACAAATTCTCATGAAGTGGCTTGAGCAGCTCTGGGGTTGAAGCGTTGATGTTAATGTAATCATATCATCATCTATGTTTTAGGATGTGTAAAAATGTCATTCGTTTACACAAGGTCACATGCAGACTTTTTGCTTCAACATATTTACAGACAATAATACATATAACAGTTTGCTTAAGTGAACAGCACTACTTTGATATATTAATCTAAAATTTGCCAAATTTAGTGGCATGCCACATTATACAGCATAATATTTTTAAATGACTCCGTTCCATGATTCTATCTTCATTTTCCAAATTGCAGAAGTGACGGGCCCTACATAACAAAAGGATCTAGGGTGCATCTGCTTCGCAACATCAAACAATACATGTAAAAGTGTAAAAACCTGAATAAGAGTGTCCTGAAAAGAACAGTTGACATCCTCTTTGACATCTTTTGGAGAAGATTCAGAACTCTCTTTTCGGGGAGGCAAAGCTACAAACAGATACAGAGATTTGACTAGCGCCGCAGGCAGACCCGTCTTAATCATAACACCAACCTCCTGACAAAAAAACACAACAACGGCCTGTCAAAACATGACTAGACAGGATAGAGTTAAAGATAGGAATGCTCTCAATGACATGGGCTGAAAACTAAATTGTGCAATAAATCAATGACAAAAGGGTTTTTCAAAAGAAAACAGAGTAAATCGAATACACTTTTGTCTCAGCAATCATCACCGTTGACTTACAGAAACTTAAAATAAAACTACATGTTTAAAACAAATGTGTAAAACACTACAAATGTAATTATGGAGCTGCTGATTGCAAAAATGTAGGGTTAATAGTGTAACTTACAGCATCTCGGTTGGACAGGAAAGATATTGATTTAAGCAGAAGCCATCCTTGGTTGCTTTTGACCTCTGACCTCTCAAAAAACTGCTCCAATTCATACCGGGCTTCCTCTGTTTTAACAAAAAGCATATGAGCAACAGAATCAGAATTAAAGCCATTCAATATTACATCTGCACAGCACTGACAAATAAAGAAATTAATTCCTTTGACAGATTCATTTTATTAAATAATGTATTTTCAACCATGTATAAAAATGAGAACTGAAAATGACTGCCTAATATAGACAACAGTAAGAATCGACAATGTTACCAAGCAACTCATTTTGTTGCATGTTTGTGAAATAAAGAAGTGGGCAACTTCCCCTCAAACACAGACACAGTCTCTCTGTTTGCTTTTTATACATTATGACTTTCAGTGACTTCACTAAAGCCACTAATGACTGCCACTTTATTAACACATTATGATAAACATCATTTGGGGTACCTGCAGGCTTTTCTGCTACTCTCTGCTGTACATGAGAGACGAGAGCTTCTCCGACCTGCAGTGCCAAGCCCTGAAGATCCAGATCATCGAGAACGCTGCCACTATCTGACACCTTATAAAATATTAGCAAAACAAATTGTTATTCTAAAACAAAAACACAGTACATACACTTAGTTGGCCCGCCTATAACTTTTAACTTTTAACTATTTACAGCATATATTCACCATGACATAATTTCAATTATATGCATCGCGCAACATTTATTATGGTTTAGATTTGCATTAATCTTTCGCCAAAATTTTGTTTTACTTAATAGGGTTAGGGTCTGGATTCTGTGGTGGCCAATTCATGTGTAAAATAATATCTCACACTCCCTGAATCACTCTTTCACAATGAGCCTGATGAATCCTGGCATTGTTTTCCTGGAATATGTCCATGCCATAAGGCAACAAAAAATCAATTGATGACCATTTAGTATATTCAGGTAGTCAGCTGATCTAATACTTTGGGCACATAACATTGGTAAACTTAGACCTGACCAACTGCAGCATCTCCAGATCACAGCACTGCCCCCATCGTTTGTTTGGTAGGCACAAGGCATGATGGGTGGATCACTTCATCTGTCTCTCTTCTTACACTGAATCGCCCTCCACTCTGGAACAGGGTAAGTCTGGACTCATAAGACCACATGACCTTCTTTCATTGCTTCAGGGTTCAATCCTTATACTTCCTAGCAAATTAAGCCTTTTTATTTAGCCTCGCTGATATAAAAGGTTTTCTTAAATGTTTTAGTTCCAATGCCTTGAGTTCCCTTTGCACTGTGCATGCGTAAATGCTCACTGTTAAACACCTGTCAGTTTTCCTGTTGTTGTTTTTTATTTCACCATACAGTGCATCCGGAAAGTATTCATAGCGCTTCACTTTTTCCACATTTGAATGTCCTTGAGTGGCCCAGCCAGAGCCCAGACTTAAATCCTATTAAACATTTCTGGAGAGATCTGAAAATGGCTGTACACCATCGCTTCCCATCCAACCTGATAGAGCTTGAGAGGTACTGCAAAGAGGAATGGCCAAAAATTCCCAAAGACAGGTGTGCCAAGCTTGTGGCATCATATTCAAAAAGACTTGAGGCTGTAATTGCTGCCAAAGGTGCATCAACAAAGTATTGAGCAAAGGCTGTGAATACTTATGTACATGTGATTTTTTTAGGTTTTTTATTTTAAATAAATCTGAAAAAACTTTTTTCACATTGTTATGATTGGGTATTGTGTGAAGAATTTGAGGAAATAAATTAATTTAATCCATTTTGGAATAAGGCTGTCGCATAAAAAAAGTGGAAAAATGAAGCACTTTGAATACTTTCCACTTTATGTTTACACTATCAACAATCTTGATCATTCAACTTTTGTAGCACATTTTTAACTCAAAGACGATGGTTTCCAACTATCCCTCCAGTTTTTAATAATGCAATGGACAGTTCTTAACCCAATTTTAGTTATTTCAGTAATCTTATTAAATGTTTTCTTGGTTTTAAGCATGCCAATAATTTGATTCAGACCTTCCGACATGGTTGTTTAAGAAATGAGTAGCACCAGATAGGGTTAAATACACTCAAAATAATATTTTCTACTTGTACAAAATAAGCTAAAACAACATATTTCTTGAGATTTTCTTGCGACAACTTGATTGTTTTATGTTCAGTCCACTAAATCATTAATAGTTTACTTAATCGGTTTGTGTTGGGTCAACATGAATGAATTGTGTGGAACCCTGCATTATTACAAGTTAACTTGTTACCTGTTGTTAACTATTTGCTTAGTTCAATCCAGATGCTGTTATTTTATTTTAATTTTTTAACATGCATGTTTGATGTGTTACAAAAACAACTACCAGAAGTGAAAAATGCAAAAATTTACATTTTCATGACACAAGTTTAATTTTCCTAAGCTGTGTAAATATTTCACCCAACATTCTTTGCTTCAATCCTCGTTTGTTGCTTTTTTCAGGCCGATGTGGTGCCTTACTCCTTACATTACTATGGTTGGTTAAATCCAAGCAAGAATGCAGGAGGTGTGAGTCAATGAGTCACACGTGTGTAAACCCCCTTAAACATGCGCACACGCACTAAGCCTACGAGTGTGATTGCGTATCAGTAGGTCATCATGAGTGTCCGTCAATGCAACCAAAAATGAGATCAATAGTCTCACAGTTACAGATAACTGCAGGAACTGAAACAGGAAATGCAACATTTTATTTGTATCGGGGTCCGTGTGAATCTGGACAATTTAGTTTATTCAGTTCACCTAAAGTGCATGTCTTTGGACTGTGAGGAAACAAGAGCACCCAGAGGAAACTCACGTGAACACAGGGAGAACATGCAAACTCCACACAGAAATGCCAAATGACCCAGCCTGTACTCGAACCAGCGACCTTCTTGCTCTAAGGCAACAGTGCAAACTACTGAGCCACCGTGTCGCCAAGGTTATTACAGTTGTCCATTTTAAATGTTTTTATTATGATACCATTTTTGAATTTGCTGTGAATTTCAGTTTAGTTTAAGTTTGTTTCATTAATGTTTGTGTGCATTTTAGATTAGTATTTATTTTGTGAATACATTTTTATATCTATAATTACTAAAACTAATTATATTTTAGAACACATACAGTGTCGACTGAAGAACATTTAAATGTTTGCATAGCTTACAATAATGCAACAAATAAAAGTAAAAATTATGAAGTATTAGGAAAAATGTCTTCATATTAAAGATCATGTATGTAGTTTAACATGCTTAGTTTACTTTTTTTGGCAAATTAAGAAAGGTTTGAACAGGTCGATTTTTTGTTTTATTTTAGTTATTAAAATTTTTTGACCAATAGTTTTTGTCTTAGTTTTAGTTTAAGTTCACTAAAATAACTCTAGTATGTATCAAGTGTCAATTTCCCAACATGGTTTGTTGATTAATGCTAAAATTAATGAGGCTAAATCACAAAAACAAGCTGCTAATCACATATAAACTGGTCAAATTGTGTATTTATTTGGTTGTCATTGGCTTTACTGTCAAGTACAATTTATGTTTGGTAAGCAGCAAGAATCAACTCTCTTCACTTTTTTAAAACCATGCATGTACAGTACCTTCCATTCAAACACACAAACACACACATATAGTGAAGTCACTAAAAACTTTGTACAATAAAAGTACAAACTTTTCACATTTTCTCATGTGTCGCTCTTCAATAGCAAAGATGTAAACCGCTACAACTGTGATACAAACTTATTATTCAGAACCAAAAACCAACGTGTGAACACAGTCTGGGTAGGAACTGAAGTATGGACAAGTGTTCAAAACCAAGAGAAAAAGCACCTTAAGTGTTATTTCCCATGTTTTTCCTCAAGATAATTATCAGGGAAAGGCTGTTAGTGTTTAATGCTTGGTTATGTTGGAATTTATATGGGTTTCTGAGCTGTCTGTGTTTTTTAAGGTTACTACTGTGTTGAAGAGTAGATACTGTGGTTAGGGTGACAACTAGCCAAAACCCAGTAATAATGCTTTATTTAAAAGGAAATGAGTGTGAACACTTCAAAACAGTCTCTTTGCTAAACAGAAAAACAGAAGCTAAGAAAATTAAATTATTAGCTAGAAGCTAATTTAATTGAGTTGCACTTGTACATTTATGAGGAATTCAAATGTAATCTTTTACTATGTGGACACAAATGTAATAAGTTTACAGTAGGGCTGCACAATATAACTTTTCAGCATTGATATCGTAATGTATGCATTTGCAATAGTCACGTTGCAGGATTAGCAATGTGGATTTACCGTTAAAATTATAAAGCAGTTTATTTTATGTGTAGCCTTGCTCTACTGTATTTATTAATGCTTGTTATCGGTTTATTATAGTTTATGCAAATGCTCTACAACATAAGTCTCAAACTCAATTCCTGGAAGGCCACAGCTCTGCACAGTTTTGCTTCAACCCTAATCAAACACAGCTGATCCAAATAATCAAGGTCAAAGCTAATAGACACTACTAGATCAGCTGTGTTTGACAAGGGTTGGAGCAAAACTGTGCAGAGCTGTGGCCCTCCAGGAATTGAGTTTGAGACCTGTGCTCTACAAAATTATCGCAATTACTCTAAAATTATTTTTTCTAAATCGAGTCATTGGAATCATCTGGTGAAATTATACTCAATATCGAAATGTGTATTGCCGTTTACAGTACTATACTTTTTAAATGGTTTAAGATAATCTGTTTCTTGTCATTTTTTGAGTTGCCTTTATTTGTCGTAACTATGTGTTTGTGTGTGTTACATATCTTTAGATAATATTGTTTATACTACAGTTCTGTCTAGTTCTCGAATCTGAATGGCTGATAGCCGTGCTATATTCTGCAATATCAGAACTCGTACAGCCTCCTCACCCTTCTGTTTTACTCCGCCCCCAGAGAGTGACAGCAGATCAATAGACTCTCTACAGTTTGACAAATATTGCAGCTGTTGGACAACATAATGTACTTTTGAGGCTTTTCTGGCGAGAATGTTGTTGTTTAGATTGCATCTCTGCAGTTTATTTATATGGATAGTGCCTATTTTAAATATTTCTCATTTCTGAGATACAGTGCCTCGGCGGTGATTAACCTGTCATTGAGCAGAGCAAAGACGGTTGACGTTCCGCCACAAGATGGCGACACAGGCCGCATAATAAGCCCTTAGAGGAAAAAAAAAGATTGGCGTATTTTCAAACTACAGCTGATCAAAACATTATAAAATTGGTGAGTGACTTTCTCTCTCTTTTTATGTTGTAGTGCTGTATTTTTACCATAGTAATTGTAGTGTATTGAGTGTGAGATGGGACTCACTTATCAGGAATGTACGCATTTTGTGTTGGTCACTATTTGTATAACCCTGTGTTACTTTTTGGTTAGCTATCTGTTTGTTTCTAATGCCGTCTCCTGTTTTCGTTGCTGCAGACTAGTTCAGTAAAAAGAAAGAAAGAAGAAATGCCAGCATGTGTTTAGCGTTTTTCTTATCACAAACACAACAGTAATCTGGTAGTGACTGCATTGCTTTGTCTTTTTCAGGGTTAATTATTGTGATATCTCGATTGCAGCAGAGAAATACTGGGAAATCTCTGTAGACTGATGGTATTTCATGCCGTTCAGGCTTATAATCTTAAGATGTGAGCAAAATCACCTGTTTTTCATCATTTTAGATATTGCGCTAGAGAATCTCTCAGATACTAGCTCTAAAGTGACGTTGGTGAAGTAGCAATGGTTTCTGCTGTTCTGACGTCAGCTGCAGATGTGAAGGAATAGCGGAAGAAAGAAGTTCGTCATACAAAAAGGTTTTTAGACTCTCGTGTTTGATTTTCTTTTTTGTATAAATGATTATACCATCAAAATGTTGTATAAACGCAATATCACACTCGTAGCAGTGCGATGTGGCTGTATATCATCACTGGTGGGACACCAGCATCACCATATCCCACTGCTACTCGTGTGATATTGCTCATGTAAAATACGAAGTTGTTTCTGTGACAAAATAACATTTGTGCCCAACATTTTTATTTAGTTGTCTCACTGATTTACTGTACCTGAATGAACAGACCCAGGAGTCGGCTGAACTCTTGCTCTCTGTGTTCTGGTGACTGTTGGTTTATGGTATCCAGCAGAATTAGCTGCTCTCTCAGAACCACCTCTAGATCATTGTCTTCTTTCAGGTCCCCATTTTTATCAGTGCTGATTTGGCTGGCTTTCACTTCTATGCTCTCTGCGCTCTCCCCTGATGCACTGAGTTCCCCATTCTCCTTACCGACTCTGTCCATTTCCCCACCCGGCTCCTACACAAATAAAAAATAAATAAAATTACAGGAAGACACTTACTGTTGATATCAATAAAAGATATTAAAACATTTACTCGATCTTCAAGAATGTACCTGCAACAAGGAAATTCTTCCACAAAAAGAACCTTTTAAGATTTTTATCCATCAAATTCTTCCCGAAACAAATGATCTGGGCTACTTTTACAGTACAGACCTGAGACTTTAAGGTAAAACACACTCTCTTGAGTTATCTGAAATGTTTTAACACTAAAAATGAGTACAGTACATAAATATTCACCATAAAAATCTCAAAAAAAGATTTTCACAATATAATAAGATAATCACAAAAAAGGAAGTGTTTGACAATCAAATACTGATCTTCAACTGTCTTCCTTCAAATGCCAAATCACAGCAGTAATTCAATGGGGTTTCCAGCATCTTACAATCAGCTGTTCGCACGTTAATGTGATCTTGTGATGTCAAGATGTGGGCTTGTTTTGCTACAGGGAGGACAACTCGCATTCCAGGAGAAATGACATGTTTGCACTGCACAATCCCTCACTAGTTTCTTCGCTCACTATCTAAATACAGCACTTGAATGTCATCTTCTTACTTTATTTACAGCCATAACTGCAGTAACGTTTCTTGACGCTCTTCATCAGTTGCCTTGGCTCTTATGCAATGAAATCTGTCCAAACAAATCAGTTTGAGGCAAACAAATGAGGCTTATGAAATACTTAGCTAAAATCGGCCAAGCTTCCTTGTTTATCTCTACCTTTAAGCTGAGTCTCCAAGTGACAGAACAGGTTTGAATGCACTTACAGTAAAACAAACGCCTCAAAATAAACGGCGACCTCTCAAAATAAAGCTGTCAACATCTGTTGTTATTATACTCCAGATATAGGAATTAACTATTGTAAGTATTATGTGAAACTTCAGTTCAGCAGGCTGCAATCTAAAACATACCTGTTGTTTAGTAGGTGGCATCTCAAGTCATTGATAAGGCTTGTGTACGTCGTTTTATGGCTGGACCGAAGGCTTTCCTCTGGCTTCCCATGTCACAACAACGCTAAGTGAGTGAATGGCCAGTTCATACATGCCTCCTAATCTGCCTTATCCACACCGGCTGGTTGAACTTTGCACAATGTGAAACTCTGACATCAGCTGCGCCTGGTCATGTGCTTCACTTCCTAGTAAAAAAAAAGCAGAAGAAGGATTTTCAAAGCGCATATGTGCCTGTGTGTTTTCCACACTTCAGTAGACTCACAGCAGAAGACAAACATGGCTGTATTAGTTGTATTATTCCAAAATGAATATTCTAAATCGACCAATCCAAAAATTAGTCTGAGGATATGTAAATAGCGTCTATGCCCTCTGGTGTTTAAAGTGATTCTAGTAATTGACAGTAAGCGATTGTAAATAATTCAAATGTTGAGCAATGGCGACATCTTGTGGTGATTTGAGATATTACAAAAATATTACACTGCAGAAGGGGTTTCAAATATATGGGGTCCAACTATGAAGGGGACACAACAGGGTTATATTATATGAAACTAATAATGTTACAAAAAATAAACACTATGATATAAGTAAGTGAAAACCCAAGCAATAATACAACTGTTTTATCTATGAATAGTTACAAATACATTCATATGTTTAGGGAACAATTAAAAATGAATGACTAAACGAAATAATAGCTTAAATATTTATATCATTTTAGAATAAGTTCCTTGTGATTTTAAGATCATTGATCTGTTGATCGAGATGTTATTTTATGTTTTAAGTATAAGGCCCTGATTTAACTCCACAGGGTAATGCTTAATTTATCTGAGAATGGGATTTTGGTTGGTTTACTTCTGCACAAAAACCAATACCAACATGCATACGTTCTGTCTTACCGTGGACATGAACAGATGTAAACAGGACAGATGTGTTACAGAACAGATATAAAAACAGTCCGGGCCATATAGAACGATATATACAAAACAATGCCAGAGGTATACAAAAAATGGAAAGTATTTAAAAAATGATATAGAGGTACAAAAACTCAAAAGGTAAAACTAAATAAAATAGCAAAAAAATATAATAAAAAATATTACAAATAAATAATGCTAGGCCTTGCTAACTCACAATTACTTAAAGTGTCAAACAAATGTATGGTTTTAACAGCTTTTTTTTGTTTGTAGATACTCTCCTTAATGGTATTTATATAAATATTTAGTTATTTTAGTACCACTAAAAACAGAGGTTTCTGATTGCTAAACTTACATCGATGGGTACGTGACGCTTCGACGTGATCAAGGTGGACCAATCAGCGTATTTAAGGTTTTATTCCTTATAAAGCAAATCAATAATTGCAAGCAAATATATTTTAATCGAGTTTGCTTATTACTATTGCCTTGGGTGAGTGAAAACAAGTACTTTGGGCCTCCGGGCGCCCACTAGAGGATGTTTAGGCATTACAGACGCTCTGCTGATTGGTAGAATCCACCTACAGAAGGCGGAGCTTTCCTCAAATCAGAGCTGTATATTTACATATTATCAGATTGGCTGTTTTGTCGGATCGGATGACTGATAATCTAACGGGACGAGTATTATGATGGACGGAGACTTATTGTCCGCAATAAACAAACAAAACTTTTCAAATATCATTTAATAATGAATATCTTGCTCTTAGGCATGGGTTTCTTCAGCCGAAAGAAGGCGTAAATGAACGGTTGGCAGAATGCTGCAGGTTTCAGGAAGTTGTATATTTGAATCGGTTCAGCGGGGTGAGATCGATCGAGTTTCCCATTTATTACAGCAGGATCGAGGAGTCCTGAAACAAAAAGGTGAGTGTTGTGTTTTAAAGAAGGAAGATGCAGATCTACAGTAACAGATGAGGATGATGGTGAAGGGAGAGATCGTAACGTTACTGATACTCAGTTAACATTTCACTTTCTCCTTCCTGATCCTGTTCAGTTCATTTTTCTACTCTATCACCCACACACATCGTTTACTTTATTGTGTATTTCTGGCCTTATGTGCTATTTTAACAGTTTGAGTCTGTTTCTGATACCTGTTACACTTAATACATTTACATTTTCTTTGGAAACAATACTTGGTAACCATACAGTATAATGTTATCTTTTCTTAATTGTAGTAATAATAATAAGAATATATTTAATTTTAAAACAGAAACAAACTGTTTAGTCTGTTTATAAATAAACTTAAAATACATATTTGATTATGCAGGTATAGAATGGTATAAAAGTTGATTGGTTATTCATTAATTTCTTTTACAAATATTTTAACACGTTAGCATTTACTGAATTAGTTCAGTTACGGATATAAAAAATGAATCAAAATATACAAGATCATGTTTTATAATGAAATGTTAGCTAAGAGCAATAAACATTTATGAGTACAAAATAAGAATCTGTTAGTTCTGCTTTAACTTTTGTTATAGATTACTTCAGCTTTAGTTTTATGTTTGCCAACATTATTCAGGTTCACACTTCAAAACACCATAGAACTTATGAAATTTGTGTTTAATAATGTCTCAGCTTTGTATTTGCTGTTTTTTTTTTCATACTTGCTCAGACTGTTTTCCCATCAAAATTATGTCACTTTCTGGTAAATCATGCCATATAGAAATGTATTTTTTTGTTTCCTAAAGGCAAATCAGAAAACTAAATGAAAAGTGAAAATTAGGAAAATCCTATCCAATCGTGATTCCTAATAAAATGGTATTTCACAGAAAATAGTTTGCTTGAAGTCAAGAATGGAAAATATACAGAAGCATTGAAATATATCTTCATAAAATTCAACCCTAATTTTACTTAATATTATATATGTCTTTTAAAATATATATTTTTAATTATTAGTTTATTACATTATTAACTATATTAACAGTAACACTTACTGCATACTAGGAATCACTGATATTAGTTCTCTTTGGTTTCTCAATATACTATATATATATATAAACTATACTATCAGCCAGCTCTAAAATGTGCTCTGTATGGACAATTATGCATCCACATCATGAAATTCAGTAATGTGAAAAGACTTGACAGTACATTTTATAACTAATGAGAAATACAGATAAACCACCATGACATTTCATGAATTTGTTGTAAACCTTTCTCATTTTCCCAGGTTGGGGAGGTTTCACAGCCCTCCACTTTGCTGCTCTGCATGGAAACCGGCCGGTAGCTGAACTCCTATTGAACAGTGGTGCTGATCCAAACATCCCTTGTGATGCAGGACAAACCCCTTTTCACTTTGCTTGCAGGTACAGTAGCTCTGGCCCTCCTTTATCTGATGTTTGTAAATTTAATTACAACATCCATCATAAAATATTGCTTCTTCTAAAAGATAATGACACCGGTTTCCTATGAATAGGGCTTACTGTACTGTGTTATTACTGCGTTACAGAAATGGCAATATTTATATCATGCACAAGATGATGCAGCAAGGTGCAGATTTGCGCATAGCAGATGAGCAAGGGAAAACGGCTCTTCATCATGCAGTTAGTGGTGGAAGTGTGTAAGTAACTGTGCCTTTTACATTAGTGGCAGCAAGGTGTCCGCTGGGTCTTAAAAAGTATTAAAAGTTGATAAATCAATGCAGAGAAATTGAAGGGCCTTAAAAAGTATTAAAAAGTCTTAAATGCTATTTTTCAAGGTATTACATTTTATATTATTTTTGATTATGCAATGTATGGTTGTATGCTAACGTATGCCTGAATTAAATCTGTGAATATCTATGCTGTGTCAATGAAGTCAATGAGTCAATGAAATCCTACTAGATTTGACATCATGCTGCTTTGTTTACTGCAGTAACCAAGGCAACATGTGTCACTGCTTGCTTTCGCTTTGACCATTCTTTGAACAGATTATTAATTGGCCTAACGTTAACTGTGTGCGCGTGATCATCCTTTCATTATCAATCACGGTATGTTTTTCACCTGCTTTCTTTTGCTTATAGTTTATAGTTATTTTTGTTAATATGGTTCAATTATCATTTTTTTCAATAACATTACTTTAATATGAAATTAGCTCCCCGTCTATGTGTAGTTAACTGGTGATCTGGGACATTTAGCCTGCATAGATTACTGTGCATATTTTAGATACATGACTATAATTATTTTTAAAATGTCAATTGTTATTTTGTTTGTTTTTTTTTTAAAGAAATGTCTTGTTAAATATAAAGTATACTATGCTGCTATATTTAGCTTGTTTTGACACATTTAAAATTTGTGGCTAAGAAATAATGATGTATTTATGTTTGGTGTGGTCAGCGATAAATTGTTAAATCTTAAATTTTGAGCTCTGCAATACGACATTATAAAAGCATGACCCATTTGCTCATGCACATTAAGCAAACTATACGTGACACAAAAAGTGAAATGAATGAGGAGGCGTCTGGACATAACACAAAATCTAAATCAAGTCATTTTAGCAAGTCATATTTATGCATATGAAATATATTTTATAAAATATATTTTCCCAACAACAAAATTGTGGCTAGTGAAAATGCCGAGTGGCTAGTGATGTTGCAAAACTACTAGCCACAGTGTCTGGTGAAAAAAGTTAATGTCAAGCTCTGCTACCATAGTATGGGTAAACCGTGCAGCTCTACTATAAACACTGTAAAAAATACAATACCTTCATGTTGTCCCAACACAAATCACAGTTTTTAGAAATTTAAGTGGATTAAACACAATATTTAATAATGAAGTTGTCCCTAAAAAACCTTAATAACTGTGGCGTTTCAACTTATTTGAAATAACTAGTTTAAACAAGCAGCAAAAGACATTTTTTGAGTGGAAAAAAAGTGAAAAAAAGAAATAAAAAGTTTTATGGTTTTCTGAGTATTCAGATACAGTAATTAAATAATCACATGTAAAATAATAGTGCATAGTCTATGCTGTATAAATAATTCAATAAAATTAATGATATAATTTCTTACGCAGATCCTGTGATGTGACTATTGTGAATGATCACATTGTGATATCGATGCTGAAATGATATATTGTGCATCCTTTATTTTGATGCCTGTTTTTTTGTCTCTGTTTATCTATTGTTTTCTTTTTTAGTATTGCCACACAGTACCTGTGGGAGACTAGAATGTTTCGTTTCTCAGATCCAGATAACTATCAGGTCACCCCACTGCATTTGGCAGCTTCCACAGGCAATACTGACGTCGTCCGATATCTCCTTCGAGCAAAGGTAAGCACTTTTACTTTTCCTTTTTTGAAGCAATGCTTTTAGTACAGTGCACAATTAAGCTAAATGGCCACTAAAACACTAATGTAGAATGCTTGAAAATTGCTATAAAGTGCTCTTTTGCTATGGAATTTCATTGTATTGTACTTAATAAAATGTTTTTGTTTTAAGTTTACTTTGGTAGATTAAAAAAAAATAAAATTTGCTGATAATTTGCTCAAAATTCATCACCTACCTTCCTCCAATCTCATCTTACTATATCAAGTTAAGCATGCATAACTGTAATAATAATAATAATAATAATAAAATAATAATTCTTTCACTCATTCATTTTCTTTTCGGCTTAGTCCCTTTATTATCTACTATTAATCTTTATTATTAACCTGGATTTTTATATAAGACATTAACATATTTATACACATAGCTAGGCCTGTAATCTTTATTGGTGCTGTCAAACGAATTATTGCATAAAAAAAAGTTTGTACACATGGATGTATAGAAATTTTTTTTATTACATGCGGCATTTTCTTCTGTTTTTCAGCCAGTTTCTTAAACTTTCTCGAACCCTTTATGAGCTAAAACTTTTGGAAGTCTATAAAAGTTGTTTGGCATTTCTTATTTTGGCCGATTTAAACAATTATAAACAACATAAAACAGAAACATTTTTCCGTTCTGATAGCGATTACTATGTAGAAGAATCACTTCCTGCCTTCCATCTGAATTTTGTGCATCATCAATGATGTCATGTGAAAACAACCTATTTAGTGCTAAAATAAGAGTAAACGAATAGCAGATTTTCATTCATTCATTCATTTTCTTTTCGGCTTAGTCCCTTTATTAATCCGTGGTCGCCACAGCGGAATGAACCGCTAACTTATCCAGCACATGTTTTTACACAGCGGATGCCCTTCCAGGCGCAACCTATTACTGGGAAACATCCATACACACTCATTCACATACATACACTACGGACAATTTAGCTTACCCAATTCACCTATACCACATGTCTTTGGACTTGTGGGGGAAACCGGAGCATCCACAGGAAACTCACGCGAACACAGGGAGAACATGTAAATGCCACATAGAAACGTAGCAGATTTTCATTTCTAGGTAAACTATCTTTTTTAGGACTATTCACACCAAGTATGATGACTATATTAAGTTATTACAGCAATGTCAGACTAACAATATATTACCCTAAAAGGAGGTTTTAAGCAGCATTGTGCACTTAAACATATTGTTGTTATTAGTTACTTAGAGTTAGCTGCTCTTTTCCTGAGGTTTTCTTCAATTGTAATCTAGAACAGACTGAGATTAAAGAGACTTACAATAATAGGCTTTGCCACGGCACCATCTTAAACTCATTTATGCTTTAAAGCTGGTCTTTTTCATTGCAGTGACAGTCCGAAATCACGATTTCATGTTTTAGATAAGTATTTAATCTGTCTATTGTTTGTATAATGCATGTGTTTGGGGATTTGCTTTATCTGTGCATCTGATCGGCAGTCCTTTTTGCCTGTTAAATCTTTAATCAGAGATGCTCACCAGATGCCGTGGACCATCAGGGGGCAACAGCGCTTCACGTGGCAGCAGAGAAGGGCATGATTGAGGTGTGCTGGCTACTGTTGAAGAGTGCCGGACTCCACATTTTACACATGACAAACCACACCGGCCTCACGCCTCTAGACCTCTGTAATCAAGGGAATACTTTTAGGTCTGTTGAAAAACAATAAAAAAAAATGTTAAGGCTCAAATAATTCAGTTGTATAGATCTATATATGCATAAATATAGTCGTAAATACTGCTAAAAAAATCAAGATAAATTTCTGATGTCCTGCAGTTGACAGTTATAACGATAGTTCTGCCAAAAAAAATTGCTGTTAATTTACTTACTCTCAGGTCATCCAAAGGGAAAAGATGTAGATTTTTTTTATATGAACCTGTGTTCTTGGTGATTCATAAAATCAATACAGCAGCTACCAACACTTTGAGAGTCAATAAGTAAATAAATAAATAAAACAAAACAGCAATTTTTCATTTTTGGGTGATCTATCCATTTAATGTATATTTTTAAATGGGACACACATAAAATCTTGCTGTATTGTATGTCGTAGGGCTGCACGATATTGAAATAAATCTGACATTGCGATATCTTGTTTTTCTGCAATAAATATTGCGATATGAATACACTGGGTTTTGACAGGTTTTATTAAATCATATTTAAGAATTTTAGGGCAATTTAAGACCATAATGAATGACATTTCAGACTTACACAAGGCTAAACGCTAAAGATGTTTTTAATGGGCAAGTTAAAACATTTAAAAAACATTAAAAACAAATGTTATTGTAAGGAAGATAATTAAACCATATTAATAAGTAAATAGAGTTAATAAATAAACGTTTCTTAAAACTTTTATTGAAATAGATTGTTTGGATGAGTGATTGGATGGGTGTTGGCCCAATTGGGTATAGCTTTACATGGACACAGGAAAACTAAGACCCGCTTAAAATGATTTAAGACCTACAACACATTTAGAGGATGTAAGGCTTTTTAAGGCCTAAAATTTGGTGTTTGAAATGTAAGACTTTTTAAGACCCCACATATAGCCTGATACAGTTTCATCAGATGCCTTGAATAACTAATTTGAAAGTGTTCACTAATTGCACGAGATTTAATCATGCACAAATATAATAAACTAATTACAAGCCAATGTTACTTTAGGGTTTTGTAAAACAGTATTCAGGTACAGAAATAACACTGCGTCGTCTTCATTGTATAATTAATAAAATAAAAATGATTGGGTTTAGTTACAAATGGTATAAGTTTCTTGTGCCTGAATGCTTTATACTATCTTGAAATGTTTATATAGTCACAGGCCTTAAAATACAGAGAGATAAAGGCAGACTTCCACTTTAAAAAGCTAAATAAAAACAACTATGGCTCCTGGTCAACTAAAACCCAACTCAACATTACCAATCCTCTGATGTGACTACTGCAGATGCACAAGTTGTGATATCAGTGCTGAAATTATATTATATTGTGCAGCCCTAGTATGTTGTGACTATTTGTATTTTATGTAATATTCATATTTCTTAATTTCATACTATTAATTAAACTACATTTTCTTTTGTCCTTTACTATTTGTCTAGACATCAGCAGCTCTCCAGGATTTTGACGGATTTCAGTCAACAACCAAAAGATCAGATTCCTAAGGATTCATATGGTATTGTTGTTTTGCTTCCTGTGGGTTTGTTGTATAATGATATGTCCATGGGCTGTAATAATGCTTATTCATAAAGTGGTCTGTTCTGCAGTGATGTACTTATGGATGCTGCTTTTGCCGTCTCTCAGCGGGGTTGCGGTTCTCGTTATAGCTGCTGCTCTTGGTGAATATGGGGCAATCTTCTCTGCGGTGCTTTTCCCCTTCATGGCAAAAACCATTCTGTCTCAGTATCACAGACTGAGCAGCTTTCAGAGGTTAAACATTATGATTTGATGAAAACTGCATTGCTTTGTATGATGCTGTTGTGATCTTATTGTTACTTTTCCTTTTTGTGTGTGTGTGGATGTTGACTATAGGTTACCAAATCCTGTTTACCTGGGAACTCTGACTGCAGGCCTAATTCATTCCACTGTTTGCTTTCTCTATAAAATTGTACCTAATATCCTTTGCATGTCAATAGCCACTTAGAAAAGTTAAGTTTTATTAATGAAGTTTTATGTCAGTGTTTCCTTAACAGCTTACGTTTCTGGCCAGCTCATACACTCTTACACATTTCACTGGTCCATTTTTGTGTGCTCGTTGGACTTTTTTGGAAGGTTTTAAAGCAGAGCCCTGGACAACTCAAAGACGCTGATACTGATTCCCGGTTTTCCAGCATAGGAGACTTAATGGAAGCTGGACAGAGCCCAGACAGATTCTGTATTTACTGTGAGGTGAGCACTTCATTAACCAGCGCTGGGTCTGAATCTGCTGACTTTGCTGATACTGCATCAAAATGTTTATTTGTTAAGGGGTTGAAGTATGAGTACAAAAGAAATCTTTAAAAAAAAAAATATTATTATTATCATTATTATGCTTAATTTTGTACTAACATTTAATAAGTAATAAGTTACATTTTTATAAAAGTCAATGGATGAACAAGTTAGATTTTTTTAATTTACACTAACACATACTACATATTTTGAGATTTTTTTACTGCATCAAAATGTTTTTTTTTTACATTAGTATTATTATTGCTGTTACTGATACTAATCATTGTTAATAATAAGTACCAATATTTAACCAAAAGGTCTCTCTCTCTCTCTCGCTCTCTCTTTCTTTCTCTCTCTCTCTCTCTCTCTCTCTTTCTTTCTCTCTCTCTCTCTCTCTCTACACACACACACACACACACACACACTCACTGGCCACTTTATTAGGTACACCTTACTAGCCCCGGGTTGGATCCCCTTTTGCTTTCATAACTGCCCTAAACCTTTGTGGCATAGATTTAACAAGGTACTGGAAATATTCCTCAGAGATTTTGGTCCATATTGACAAGCTAGCATCATTCAGTTACTGCAGATTTGTCTGCTCCACATCTATGAGGCATTGGTGCTCTATTGGATTGAGATGTGGTGACTGTGGATGCCATTTGAGAACAGTGAACTCATTGTCAAGTTCAAGAAACCAGTCTGAGATGATTTGAACTTCATGACATGGCGCGTTATCCCCCACACCATTACACCACCACCACCACCACCAGCCTGAACTGTTGATACAAGGCAGGATGGATATATGCTTTGCTATATGCTGACACGATTGACACCCGGTGTGGTCTTCTGCTGCTGTAGCCCATGTGCCTCAAGGTTGGACATGTTATGTGTTCAGAGATACTCTTCTGCATATCTCAGTTGTAATGAGTGGTTATTTGAGTTACTGTTGCCTTTCTATTAGCTCGAACCACTCTGGCCATTATCCTCTGACTTCTCTGTAAACCCTAGAGATGGTTGTGCGTGAAAATTCCAGTAGATCAGCAGTTTCTAAAATACTCAGAATAGCCCGTCTGGCACCAACAGCCATGCCACGTTCAAAGTCACTTAAATCACCTTTCTTCCCCATTCTGGTGCTCTGTTTGAACTGCAGCAGATCGTCTTGACCATGTCTACATACCTAAATGCATTAAGTCGCCGCCATGTGATTGGCTGATTAAAAATTTGCATTAAGGAGCAGTTGGACAGGTGTACCTAATAAAGTGGCCAGTAAGTTATTTTTTAGTAATACTCCTTTCAGTGAGTATTAGTAAGTTATTATTAAATTGAACTTTTTATTAACAATAATCAAAGCAATCATTCAAAATACGTATGTAAATAATAATAATCAGCATTGTATATGTTTTCCGATTAACATATTTTAAGACATTTAATTTACATACATTCATTCATTAATTTTCCTTTAGTCGCCACAGCGGAATAAACCACCTAATTCGCATATCTGTGTGTGAATTATAATTATTATTAATAATAATGCAACACATCTAATATCTACACTCCATTTTCTTTCAGCTAATCCAAGTGGAGAACTGCAAACACTGTCGTCTGTGTGACATGTGCATCCAGGACTACGACCACCACTGTCTCTTCATCAACCAGTGTGTGGGACGGGAAAACCACCGCACCTTCATCCTCTTCCTCATGTCTATGGTAATGGCTCATTTCATCTTCATCCTCAGTGCCGTTTTTTACCTCTACCTGAAAGTGTCAGGCCTGCAGCTGTCAGACTGGGGCTCGGTGGCGGGGCGAGAAGCCTGGGTCCTCCTGCTGACCCTGCTCAACCTCCTCTCTCTGCTCTGGGTGGGATGGTTATTGCGAGAGCAGCTTGATGCCGTTTCCAGGGGGACCACCACCTATTACAGGAGGTATGACCTAAAGGGCCCTTCCAAAAGACAGCGGTTGGGTACAGTTGTTTCATTCCTGCTGGAAGGGAAAAGAAGACAGCAGCGCAGTCAGTCTTTTAGCATATAGAGACTTTTTTATGGGTATGTGATATTTATTGTGTATGTGTGGAGCCAGTCAGAAAACAGTTCAAATGCTTAAATTTAAGTTATGAAAGCATAAAGTATCACTGTATAGGATTTTGTTTTGTAAGATATGACGATGTTTACTAATATCACACAAGCAAGCGAAGCGTTATTCAATATCAACACAGTCACAAATGTGTTACTGATTTTATACAACAGTAAAATAAACTAGAAGTTACTATGGTCACACTTTCTTTTAAGGTACAATTTTCACTATTATTTAACAATGTTTAACATTCACTTTTGCCTCAACAAACTCCAAATTTGTTGGTTATTAATAGTTATTAGACGGTAGTCACTGTAGTTTTAGGTAATGTGTACTATAATGTGTACTTTATGAGTTCTAATAAACAGCCAATATTAATAGTGAGAATTGGTACTTAAATTAAGTGTTATTGTTAATATTTACTGAGTTAATTTTAAACACAGTTTGTCATTTATTTCTGTTTTGCCAACAAAAAGAGTTCCAAACACTGCCAGAGATAAATGTTTGTTCACTTTATAGCAACAATGTAGCCTTTTGTTCCTGATTTTTAAACAAATCAAATTTGAATTAACTATTCGTTGATACATTCACTTGCTTCATTTATGAATTAGTCAGATATATAGATTTAACTAAATATATTACAACTATCACTGTTGCCTCACAGCAAGAAGGTCTCTGTTTCAAGTCTCGGCTGAACGAGTTGGTGTTTTTGTGTGGAGTTTGCATGTTCTCCCCGTGTTGGCGTGGGTTTTCTCCGGGTGCTCCGCTTTCCCCCTACAGTTCAAAGACATGCGCTATAGGTTAATTGGAATAACTAAACTGGCCGTATTGTATGGGTGTTTCCCAGTACTGGGGTGTGGCAGAAAGAGCATCTGCTGCGTAAAACATATGCTGGAATAGTTGATGGTTCATTCTGCTGTGGCGACTGCTGATAAATAAGGGACTAAGCCGAAGGAAAATTAATGAATGAATTATACAACTTTTTGCCAGTTTTTACACCAGTTTCTAGGCAATGCTAGTTACCAAAAGTCGAAGCCAATCAGAGTTTACAGACAAGGAAAGATTGTGTAGTTTATGATGGATACTTTCTAGATTCAGACTATGATTGTATCCAGTCAATTTTAGAACAAAATGTGCATAAACCAAAAACCTTGTACTGTATGATCCTTGGTTGTTGTTGTTGTTGTTGTTGTTGTTGTTTTTTCCTGTAACACAAAGTGTATGTAAATCTGTTCAGATTTGAAGTGTATTCTAGCCTCAATTTAGAAAGAATATTCTGTAAAATGTAACACATCTAAACATTTTAAACAAAAGAAAATCATTTGGATTACAATAGTTTCTAAGACCAAAGAGGAATTATATTTCCCAGATTAAAAAGTCTTACAATAATGCTTGAGTTGCTTCTGTCTTGCCACACTGTAATTGTACCATATCTGTACTGTTGATCTTTGTTTATTAATATTTTTATATAAAATATTCTAAATAAATGCCTTTCAGTGTCAATTAATGCATTTTAATTTCTTATTTAATATTTGTAGAAAATATTTAATACACTGAATTGAAATGGAAATGCATATCAGTGAAAAATGAAAAATTGATGCACAGTAATTTATTGATATTATATTGGCACAGGGTCTGAAATCTACAGTATATGGGCCAACATTTGGCCCCTGGAATTGATTTCTTGGGGATTTTTTTGTCTTATGTGCAAGTGCCTTATTGACTGTAAGTGTTGTCTTTCATGTGAAATAGGTTTGTCTTATTACATTGATTATTCAAAATATTACGAAGAGTTTAAAATTATATGTATATTCTACAAAAAAGGAAATCATTATAGTTGGGCTGCAGTGATCTCACAGATCTTTTTTTTTTTTTAATATCGCTCTTCATTATTTAGTATTTATTAATATTGATTAGTAGAATACAAATTGGAAATGTGCAGAATTAAGACACGCATAACAAAACACTCGTGACTAATAGAAATTAAATCTGATAGGCTTCTGCAACTAGAAATCTGTGTGATTGTTTATAAAGCTCAGTGCATTATAACAAAGACTCTAGAATACACAAGTCATGTCACTCGTGTCTTTTTGAATGGGGAAAAGTGTAACAGTCAATATGGTGAATAAAAACCCCGCCTTCTAGTACAGGAGCCAATCATCGATCGCTATATGGTAAATAAATCCCGCCTTCTAGTACAGGAGTCAATCATCGATCGCTATAGACTGATGATTTTCTTGGGGAGGGGCTTGGACCAGATGTGAGTTTCTTCAGATTTTGTGTGATTTGGATGTTTAGAAATGAAACTAAATAGACATTTGTTGTTGTACTTTATTGGTGATTCCTAATATGAAATTCAATCGTAAACTTGGCAAGTAGTTTTGGAGATTTTGATGTTTCCCCATTCAGACAGAATGCCCGAGCATACTGCCCGAGAGGTGTTTCAAAGATCCCCCTTTAAGGGACTTTGATTATAATCAATCCCTTGTGAGGCATTTTGTTCATTTTTGTGTCATTTGTGCCATTCTTTTCCAACACTGGGATGAGGTACATGCTTTTATTATTGCAAAATCTTTTATTATATCAATCAGAACTAGTTTAACACTAAATATATCTAATAACTTGAACATTTCGTTTTATCAGAGCATGTCTTCTGACTGCATTAGCATAGTGAAACACTCTAGCTTCATTTCCAGCCCTGCTTTTAAGATGTGTCCGTCATTAATCATCTGCAAGGCCTGTGCAGTCTGCTGCTAATTTTCCATTGATTTTTTTGCAGCGATGCAATTCAGTAGGGGAATCTGCACGCTTATATCATTGCTCTAAGTGACATGGCAGCGAATAAATGCATTTTAGAGCTATTGTGGCATAGTCCTACTAATGCAACTAAATATTCAAGGTTATCCATGTGACATCCAGTAGAGGGTTTGATTCAGGCCATTTATTGTATTTTCCCAGACACTGTTAGTCTGCACAGGGGATCAGTTTCTGAAAAGTCTTTCACAGTGAATCACTGCATCATGTGCTCATCTTCAGTCCCACAATCTATTACTGGATTAAATGCTAATTCAGTCTAACTGCCGGTTTATTTGGTCCCACGCTAGGGATGGGCAATATCTTATTGTTTGAATATACTCAAGATAAGAATTAGCCTTCCCATATTATTAATGATAAACCCTACAATCACTCCGTGCAACGAATAAATGTAGTGCAGAAGCTATACAGTTCAACTATACGGTTTTGCATGCATGAGGCTGTTTACAGATTTACTAACATACTTTCATCACAAATTCACTTTAAAGCATCAGTCAAGTGTTTGAAATCACTTTGGTATACTATAAAGTGTAAAAAGCTAGGTCAGTTAGCATTTTATTATACAATTACCCAGGATGGCCTGAAGAACAAAAAACATGTATAATGCCAAAATCAATGGGGTAGATGCACAAAGACGTCTAATTTTCAGTAAGCCAGCTCACTTGCTTTCGGTGAACTGTAATGCCATTACAAAATCGCTGCATTTAAGAATCAATGGCTGTGTTCGAAATTGCATAATTCCATATTGTATAATACGTCAAAAACAATATGCGAACCAAGTAGTATGTCCGAATTCATAGAAAAACAGTATTTAAGAAGTACCCGGATGACCTACTATTTCTGACAAGATTCTGAAGTGCACATCTCATGAGAGAGGTCTGGATGCAGACCTGGTGCAGTGCAATCTGAGCTACATCCAATGCTTTTTAATGGGCTTACCCCTAACCCTACCCCTCACAGTCGTCACTCGCTCCGAGTGCGTTGTGTCTGACACTGCATCGCTGAGTGATGCAATCTCAGCTTGCATCATAAAGGCTGCATCCAGATACTATTGGCATCTCATGGACGCTACGCTATCCCATGATGCCATGCAAGAAAATCCAAAAATGGGAGTGACTGACGGTAAAGTCTAGATTGGATACGCGGCCAGCCGGAAGTGCGATATGCACATTAATATAGCAGCATTTATAGCAGACACTGTATAGCAATAATTAATATTTTGACAGTACTGTGACGGTTGGGTTTAGGGTTGGGGTGGGGGTAGGCGTTAAAAAATACAATAAATGTGAAATTTAATAAATAATATAAATAATTATCGTAAACTTCCGGCTGCATCCATATATGATCTAGCAACAACCGTGACTGACCCCGGTAGAAAACCTTATTAACATTCATACTACTGACTTACTCCCAGGGCTGTTTATATCGAAGTTGATATTTAGCCACAGCATGTTGGTGTTTCATAACATCTCGATTTTACGAGGTGGGTCATTAGCCCAACGCTCAACCTGGTGGACCAGGACATACACACATACACTACGGACAATTTAGCTTACCCAATTCACCTATAGTGCATGTCTTTGGACTTGTGGGGGAAACCGGAGCACCTGTAGGACCCGTAGGTTCCACGTGAACACGAGGAGAACATGCAAACTCCACACAGAAATGCCAACTGACCCCGCCGGGACCTGAACCAAAGAGACCTTATTGTGAGGCGACAGCGGTGCCCACTGCACCACCGTGCCGCCCATATTACTGATGCCTCAATCACACTAGCAGCGACTTTATTGCTGCCTGTCGCTCTGGGTGGTGACCTGCTGCAAACGCAGGTCTGTTTAGGTATATACAGCACAAATACAACCGGCCTCGGAGCGAGCTGAGAGAGGATCACGTGAGCTCTACTGGTGCTTCAAATGTAGCACTACCTACTCGAATAGTATGCCATTTCAGATGCAGCCAATGATCTTCACTGTCTGATATACTATATAAAGCAGGTCTCAGATTGGACAATAAGCACGGCATTAAATTTCAATGTTCTGTGCCATGTCTTTAAAATATGAACATTTGGAGTTTCTGTGCTTACCTGTTGCTCCTGATGGCACTTGCCTTTAAACAGTCTTTCATCTTGTTTTATGCCCTAACAATTAAATCAAGAGTGCCCAAACTTTTTCGTATGAAGGGCCAAAAACCAAATATCATTGGGAGCCATGGGCTGAAGGTAAATATACCAAGTTTCCATAGTTAATTTCGTAACTTATTTAATAATATTTTTAAAATAGAAAACAATACTTTAAATTGTTTTAACTAATGGAGTATAACTTTTTAAATGATAACTTATTGCAATAAAAACATAAACATTCACATTTATAGCACAGTGGAGTTCAATGCTGAATGCAAGCAAAATCTGCCTTTGACTTGATTTGCTCTGCATTGTCAGGTGACAGTGCATTTAAACAAAATCTGATTAATTTGCACCATTCAATTGAAACATTTAATTTCAGTTTGCTTTTAATAATAAAACAAACAAAGAGTTAAACTGAATTAAAACTGACAATCTCTAAAGCATTCCTATCGTTCTCCCTCTTTTCTCAGATGGGATGGGCCAAATCAAAGATTAACATGGGCCAACTTTGGGCATCTCTGAACTAAATGTACGCTTAAGTCTATTTAACTGAATATGTTTTAATTACATTACAACATCGACGCTGTAAAAGGAACCTTATGACTAGGCCCACACAGAATCTGCGCACGCAGAATTCTGCAGATTTTTCGCAGATATTTAGCCCATCATTAATTCTGTTTATTTACTTGAGTAAAGTGTGTAAATCTACATTTATTCAGTTTTTTATTTAATTACAGTAATATTATTGACTAATGTGAAAATGTTCATCTGATTTATGTACAATGCAGTTTGTCCAGTAATATTTTAGTAGATATAATATATGAGAGACTTGCTTTGTTTACCAAATAAAGTGAATCTAATTGGACTTGCATTTTAAACATTAAATACAAGTTAAAAAGATATTATTTTTTATTTCATATATTAAGATTTTAGTTATGATATTCCCAAAATAATTTCACAGAAATCTGCAGATTTTTACCAAAATTCTCAGCAGAAATAGCAAAAAAACATCCGCAGATTCTGTCTGGCCCTACTTGACTTTATATGGTATATCAGACCATTAGTTTTTAAAGAAACCATATCGTAAACATGGCGGTTTTATAATTGAAATACAGTTCACCAGAAGCGCTTAAGCTGGCTTACTGACAGTTAAAAGTCCTTGAGCATACCCTATGGTTTGTTTACATGTTTGATCAGTTTATCCATTTCTATCTTGCTTTTTCTCATTTTCGCCCTCTAGTGTCCAGTATGAATGAAAGAGACATTACATTAGGTAATATTTTTACTAAAAAAAGGAAAATAGTACATTTATAGTATGTCTAAAGCTACAGGCCTTTATGACATATAAATTGTAGCCATTTATATTGTTATCTCAATAAATACTAGAAACAGGTTTCCCACACTTCTTGAAAGTACTTGAATTTCAGACATGAATTCAAGACCTAGAAAGTTCTTAAAAACAAACACAGATCCTTGAAAGTGGTTGAATTTTATTTAAAATGAAATTAGTTTTATGGTGTCATTTCAACCATTGTACTGTGCTGCTGTCAAAAGCAAAATGAAAATAATGAGAAATTCTTAATTTAAAAACCCATATTGCCCACCCCTATCGTATGCTTAGTTTCCTGAGTCTTACTTAAACTAGTAGGATATGTGAAACTGTAATGTGTTAAACAGCATCCAACTAACAGCAAAATAAGAGGCCCTATACCACTGCACTGCTGTTTTCACTTCTTCTTTAGCAGTCATCATTTCCTTAGATGTGTCTGTCAATCCACCAGCCTTTTTGTGACTTGACATTTTTTAGCTTTGAGAGATTTCCTCTTTTATAATGCAGTTCAGCACATGAGTTTTTTTCTTAGACTTGATCATGTGAATTGGATGGGTTACTGAGTAATTTTCTACCAAGTACCACTTTTGTTATTTTTTGCTGGTACACTTTTGTCTTTATGATGTACATTAGATTCGTTAGATCTTCATTTGGCAAAAATCATTCTCCTCCCTCATTTCCTTAAGACATTGAGTGGGAGTATCTTGCTAGATGTCACATTGGTGAACATTAAAATCTTTAGTTCTCCATTTGCTTGCACTAATATTTGAGGCTGTTTGATTCTCGTCGTAATTTAAGATGTTACATAGTAAGCTCTAATGTACAACTCTGAGTGCTCACCACTACCAAAGAAACAATGCAGATTTTTAGGTAATTATGTGACTTTTCAATCATCTTGTTTGACTGAAACCTTAATAGTAATTTGATTTCCATGTCTTGTAACCTATATTACTAACAGTGTGAATGGAAAATTATTTTAACAGTCATAACATTAGGATAACGGCTGTGATGTGTTCGAGCTGATTAACTGAATGCTAGATTGGTATTAAATGAATGGATTCTTTGCAACTATTGGGAAATACAATGTGTAATATGGATATTGTAATGTAAACTGTTACTCTCTGATTAATTAAAAAAATTAGGAATAAATAAAAAGGTTAATATTTAAAGCAAAAAATATCATATAATCATATCGGATATTGGAAAAATGTAAATATTCTTTTTTTAACTGAACACAACAGCAGAATGTTTTAGAGGGGAAACGCCCATATAAATTCATCAGTATATTAAAGTTCTGGATTTTTTTTTCCAGATGTTTTTTTTAACTAATCTGTGTTTGTCATTTTATTGCAATTTTTTTTAAATCAGTCAGCACAGTCAGCTTTTCTGAATTTGTGGTTAAAATAAATATTAGTAATCAAAATACGTGTCCAGTTATAGCTATAATAATCAAGCAATTTATTGACTACTTTTGGTTTACTTTTTGTTTGTTTCTAGAGCTAGATCTGTGTAAAAAAATATCCATGAGAGTGCAAAAATATTTTTTTTGCTACTAATATACTATTATTTGCTGTTTAATTTACATTTACATTTCACATGAATATGTCTGAATGAGAAGGCATTCATTTTTTCTTAAAATCTAGGTTATTTGATTAAAAATAATAAACAAATTAAATGTAATAAAGAATGCTACATTATTTTACTCATATTTTTCTATTACTTATACAGATTATACATACAAAAAATAATGTAAAAGTATGGGTAAAATAATGTTACATTCTCGTTCAGATAAATTCATGTAAAATGTATTAACACAATTCTTTGTCAGTTTAATCTGATGAAGATTTCACCTACTGTATGTACAGTGCTCAGCATAATTGAGTACACCCCATTTTGAAAATGAATATTTTTATCAATTTCTCAGTGAATATGGGTAATATATATTGGTGCATTTAAGAAAACAGATTTATTAAACAGATTTATTTGTTAAAATTATGTTTTAGTCACAGAACATCTTTACAAATGGAAAGATAATACACTTTAATTCATGCAAAATATTGCAAAAAAAAAAAATTTTAATAACACATTTCAACAATATTGTATAAATATTTTGGTTCTCTCGATTTCTGCTATTTTTGAAAATTTTATTTAATAATTTTCCCTAACATAAATTTGGGCTAGTCATTTTTGCACCATTATTCTAAATTATTTTGTTAGATTAGCTCCAGATTTGGCTTCAGTACTGATTAAACTAATGTATATGCACAAATATAATATTGTAAACATCCTATAGAAATATTAATTTAAATGAGAGATTTGTGGAGGGTGTACCCATATACAGTTGAAGTCAGAATTATTAGCCCCCCTTTGAATTTTTTTCTTCATTTTTAAATATTTCCCAAATGATGTTTAACAGAGCAAGGAAATTTTCACAGTATGTCTGATAATACTTTTTTCTTCTGGAGAAAGTTTTACTTGTTTTATTTCAGCTAAAATAAAAGCAGTTTTACATTTTTTAAAATCCATTTTAAGGTCAAAATTATTATCCCCTTTAAGCTATTTTTTTTCGATAGTCTACAGAACAAACCATTGTTGTACAATAACTTGTCTAATTACCCTAACCTGCCTAGTTAACCTAATTAACCTAGTTAAGCCTTTAAATGTCACGTTAAGCTGAATTGTCTTGAAAAATATCTAGTCAAATATTATTTACTGTCATCATGGCAAAGAGAAAATAAATCAGTTATTAGAAATGAGTTATTAAAACTATTATGTTTAGAAATGTGTTGAAAAAATCTTCCCTGCGTTAAACAGAAATTGGGGAAAAAATAAACGGGGGCTAATTAATTCAGGGGGGCTCATAATTCTGACTTCAACTGTATATATATATATATATATATATATATGTGTGTGTGTGTGTGTGTGTGTGTGTGTGTGTGTGTGTGTGTGTGCGTGTGTGCATGTCCAGTTAACTACAATAATCAAGCTATTTATTAAAAAAAAAAAAAACATTTTTAGCAAACCTACAGAACACATTTTACTTTTATTTTCGAGTTTCATTTACTTACTGTTAAAATTAAAACATGGAATAATTGTGTAAATATTCAGACAAGTTTTAGGCTGTAAAAAATATTTACAATGCCGTTTTTGCTGATTCTTGTAAACCTCATACAGACTACTTTTGGTTTACTTTTGAGTTGTTTCTAGAGCTAGATCTGTGTAAAAAAATTCTCATGAATACTTTTTGGCAAACTACCCCTTTAACAGCAATTTCTTTTGTTATATTAAAAAGTGAAACACTGAATACCGGCCAATAAAAAGACAAACATAACAAAGACAAATAGAGAAGTACAAACAGTACAGTAGTAGCGTAAGCACATGCACATTCACCAGGCTAAAGAGCCAATTAGGATGAAGGATAAAAGGCGGGAGGAGGAGGAGGGTAAATGGCACAAGGCCTTCTGTTTCTGCTTCACTGAATTATTGAGTGTAACCATCCAGGCCTTTAATGGTCGGTCCGGAGTGGAATTAATTTGGCTGCTGTGGGGTAAGAATAAGGCTGGATGTGAGTGTCTCTCTCTCTCTCTCTCTCTCTCCTCCGGCTGCCTCTGCATGATGAGAGTGGGAGGAGCCGCTGGTGTGGATCTGGCCAGTGGGACATGAAAACAGGAGAGAGAGAAAGAGAGAAAGACGTAGGAAGGGAGGGAGGGAGAAAGAGAGACAGATGCTGTCCAGAGCAGCCGGAAGAGGTGCAACAGGGCGAGGTTCAGGAGGAGAGAAGAGTGCCCATCCCAACATGTGGATGCAGGACAGCAGCGCTCAGAAATGAACACCATGCTAAGTCCCAAAATCAGACAGTCTAGGAGAGGTAAGGCTAGTGTGATGTCTTGTTTTTTGAGAGCATTTGTAGCATCATCACCCTCGTTCGGGCTGTTTTCAGCTGATGGGATGTGTGTTTCTGTGGCAGTGATCCAGCACACTGGGCGGTTGCTTGGTAACATCGTTCAGCTTGATTAGTGGTTAATGAGTGTAAGTGGGCTTTGGATTATTTGTGTCACACTCTTTAAGCAGGAAGTCATGATTGAGGTCTTGACACATGATCATATCGTTGATTTTTTAATTTAGTTTCGCATTTTCAAGTAGAAAAAGCAAGAATTCTTGTTGGTCAGGAACTTCTATTTTTCTTCTATCAGGAAGTATTTTGGGGCTGCACTGTGATCCTTGTTATGTCTATTAATGTCTTTGTCAATATATTCTCGTAAATACTGTATGCATGAAAATCTGTGAATAATCACGACATATTTTTATGTACACTCTCGGAAATATAGGTACGCAAGCTGTCACTGGGGTGGAACCTTTTCAAAAGGTACACATTTGTACCTGAAGGGTCCAAATTGGTACCTCAATGTATATAATAGTACCTAAAAATGTTAAGAGGAACACTTTTGTACTTTTTAGGTACTAATATGTACCCTTGAGGTATTAATATGGACCTTTTAGCTACAAAATTGTACCTTTCGAAAAGGTACCACCCCAGTGACAGATCTTGTACCTTTATTTCTGAGAGTGTACAATTACAAACATATACAGCTATTAAAAAAATTAAGAGACCACTTGAAAACTGTCAGTTTCTCTCAATTTGTTTGTAAACTATGTATTATATTTATTTCTAAGTTCAAACAAAAAGCGTTGTTCTGTACATTTTTTACATAGAATAAAAATGTTTTCAGACATTTATTTAAATTTTTAGACAACACAATGCCAATCGATTAACTTAAGAAGAGTTTGGAAATCAATATTTAGTGGAATGAACCTGAATCTCAATTGCAAAAATGAAAACATTATTGTTTTTTAAAATCTTTTAAAAACATTTTATTCAAAATTTAAAAGAATTTTAACATTGATGCAAATAACAAAACAAAACAATACTATAATAATAATAATAATAATAATAATAATAATAATAATAATAATAATAATAATTAAAGGAAGAGATTGTCTCTATAAACAGAAATATACAACACATGTAGCATACTGTATACAGTGCTCAGCATATATAAGTACACCCCTCACAAGTCTTTCTTTTAAATTCATATTTTTAATAGGAAGCTATACAATATTGTATTTGTGCATATACAATAGATTAGTCAGTACTGAAGCCAAAATCTGGAGCTTATCTAACAAAATAACTTACGATAACGGTCTAAAAATTTGTACACCCAAATTTATGTTATAGAAAAATATTAAATACAATTTTTAAAAAGAGGAAAAGTCAAGAGAAGGAAATAAATAAAAAAATGTAGTTGAAATTGTGTAGGTTGTAATTTTTTAAGCAATATTTTGCTTGAATTTAATTGTTTTATCTTTCAATATATGGTAAGTAATAATAAGTATAATAAGTATGGTTGGTGACTAAAATATTATTTTAATAAATATATATGTTTAATGAATCTGTTTTGTTTAAATGCACCAAAATACATTGCCTATATTCACTGAGAAATGGATAAAAATAAACATTTTTAAAATGGGGTGTACTCAATTATGCTGAGCACTGTATATTCAACATAAAAACAGAAGATGACAATAAATAGTCAGCCAGCGACATCAATATATACGTTAGAACTTGTATTTTTCTATTAATAAAGTGCTGTAAATTCAACTAAATTAGTGGTTAATGAAGTGCAACTGTTTTTTAGCTAACCAAGAAATTCTGATTCAGGTCTTGACACATGACGATCATGCTTCACATGGCTGATGTTTCGTAGTGTGATTTTTCATGCAGAGAAATCAAGCATAAGTGATTATTTTTCCATGTCATTTTTTTTCTTGTGCATGAACTCTACTTTTGTTCTATTCTTGGTCTATGATGAATTGTAGTTTGGACACTTAGAATCAAGGGACTTGCAGATGCAATAAATCATAAGAGCTGAATGTCAAACTGTTTCACCTGCACGAGAAAAGCTATTAGGGGATACAATAAGACATGTAAATATGTAAAATACACAGAACTGTATTAATACACAGAACTATAAGGTCAATTCACACTGTACCATAAGTTTTAATGTGAAATAATTTATGGATTAGATCAATAGAACAGCACATATACAGTTGACGTCCAAGTTATTAGCCCTCCTGTAACATTTTTTCAGATATTTCCCAAATGATGTTTAACAGAGAAAGAATTTTTCACAGTTTTTCTTCTGGAGAAAGTCCTATTTGCATTGCATAAAATCGGTTTTTATTTTTTTAAAAAGCCATTTTAAAGTCAATATTATTAGCCCCCTTAAGCTATTTTTTTTCGATTGTCTACAGAACAAACCCGTTATATGATAACTTGCCTAATTACCCTAGCATGCCTAATTAACCTAGTTAAGCCTTTAAATTACACTTTAAACTGAATACTAGTATCTTGAAAAATATCTGGTAAAATATTATTTACTGTCATCATGGCAAAGATAAAAGTAATCAGCTATTAGAGATGAGTTATTAAAACTATTATGTTTATAAATGTGTTATACAGAAATTGGGGGGGGGGCTATCCAGGGGGGCTAATAATTCAGGAGGGCTAATAATTCTGACTTCAATTGTATATGATTTTATTATTATCATTATTTGCAATGACACTGATACAGAAAAAAATGAATTTGTTAAATCAGTGTCATTCCAACAAATATTGATTTTTTTAAATGATTCTTAAAACATTGGTATTGTGCTGTCTAAACATAAAAAATTAACATAAACATGTTTAAAAACATAGCAACTTCTACTTTATGCAAAAAATATAATTTTAAACAACATTAATAATGGCCAAAATGTATTAACAGTAATAAATGGTCGATAGGTGCTTTTGTATGAAGTGCAGCATTATCACTGATCAAATTTGCACAAAAAAAAATCCAATTCAACGTCACGTTTATATCTGAATGAACAGCTACTGCTTGATTTTTCAGGTGGTTTCTCCTTCTAAACGGAGAATAGGCTTGTCTGCTTCAGCAGTTGTTGTAAGAGGCTATTTGTGGATTGATTTCTGCCCTGCTGTGCAACATAAAGCAAACAGGAGCATTTGAAGCACCCTGTCTATCTGCTTGGCTCTGCGTTTGTCATCCTGCATATGGATTGTGTCACTTTTGATGAGGGTTTTGGGTTCACTGTGTTTTAAGCAGCTACAGCACATATTCAGCACAGCAGGTTTAGAGACACTGCCAGCTTTCATTTGCAGACTGCTGTGATTTTTTCACTCTGAGAACTCTGAGAAAATGATGAGAGTTTATAATAACCTTTCCGATGTGTGCTTTACCTTTGTGCATTAATTTTTTTTTTATAAAATCAGGGTTATCCATCAAAAAAATTTATAAAATAAAATGTTTTATTAATGTTATATTTTATATTAATATTATTATTTTAAACACAATGCTATCTCATTGGATTAAATTGACAAAAATAATATTTGCGTTATTTATTTTTTACAAGTGAAAGTATGAATGAAATAACGTTGCATTCTCATTCGGATAAATTCATGATTACATTTAATAACACAAATAATTATTTGTCAATTTAATCCGATGAAGATTTCATCTGTGTATTTATTTTTAAGGGAATAACCCTGATTATTAAGAAACAATGTCAATGTCATAACTTTGTCATACTTATATTCATGTAAAAATGACCTATAACACCCATTCTGCTCTATACTTAATAAAATATATAATAATAGATTTAATACTTACAAGTAAAATATATTTTATTATAAAACAATGAGTAAAACAGTTTGAAGGCTTTAGTGGCAAAGTATAAATATTGTGTATTAAATGTAATCAGTATTTTGGGGCTGCACTATCCTTAAAATGTTAATTTTGTAATTGTAGAATTAATTACTGTATAATATAAAAAGATACATGTATAACTATAGACTAATCCAAACCAACTAAGATCTGCACAGCATTCATTATTATTCTGTTCCTCAAGCCACACTCAAGGTGTCCTCATAAAACATGTCTTATATGAAACTCTTTATTACATGGCTATTTTAAGCAGCCTGATCACTTCAGGCAGAGATTAATTGTTGATATTAATTCTTAATAATTCTCCGCAAGTCTTTATCTCTTGGATGGATATTTAAGGAACAGACACATAAAAAAGGCTAATTTATCATTCCAAAATATGAGTGTGAATGAAATATGCATGGACCCCTTAGACTTTCTGTATTTTTAGGTTTTGAGAGCAGAAAATCAGATGAATGGAGGGAAAACATCTATGCTAGATCCTCTGTTTATTCCAAAACCTGCAAGCTACTGAGAGTTGGCCACTTGGTTTACGAGTAATAAGGAGAAATGTTATTCTGTGTGTCCCTAGGGAACGTTGTTCAAGGGGCGGGATGATTTTAGGGGCTTTTCTCCCACCCTCTTCCTCTCTGTGAGGTGTACATTAACACTGATGAGGCCTCCATTACTTACAGTGATTGAATCAGAGTGCCAGTATTTGTAGCCCTTCATTCAGATGCACAGTGCTCAAGTCATTTCTATTATACTCTGCGTTTTCTGCTTCAAACGAAAGAAAAAGAATCGACTTATAATATTTTAAGAAAGTATTAAAGTAATATCTTGAGGAAAATAATTATTATAACTTGAGGATAGTAATTCACTTAAATGAGGTTATCTTTTTATAAATACATTTTATATAATGTTATATTTTTGTATTTTGTAATACTTTTTGTATATTATTTGGAAATTTAAAAAAACGTACATAGAACATTTTAGAGTAAGAAAAACCAAATAATTAAAAAGAAAAATATACAAAAACAGAATTCACCTATAAACCTAATTCTTGTGTTGTTTGTGTTGACATCACTTCCTGGAGGATGTTAACACTGAGAAACTGGCTAATGTTAAAATGACTTACAGAAAGAGAAGTTATAATAGTTTTTTATAATAATATATTTTAATATGTGTATATATTTTATATAATCTTATAGGTATTTTGATTATATGTATTTCCAATAAAATAAAACAAAGGTTTAACAAATGTATTTTAAATACTTTTTTCAACTATATTTAAAGCTTTTCAGATATCTTTTTATATATTGAAATAACATCAAACAAAATAAATTATAATAAACCATAATTAAAATTACCATAATAAATTATATTTATTATTATTATTATTATTATTATTATCATTCATTCACCCATTTTTCTTTTTGGCTAAGTCCCTTTATTAATCAGGGCTCGCCACAGCGGAATGAACCGCCAACTTATCCAGCATATGTTTTACACAGCGGATGCCCTTCCAGCTGCAACCCATCAGTGGGAAACACCCATACACTCTCATTCACACACATACACTACAATTTAGCTTGTTTTGAATCATGTCTGGACTTGTAGGAAAAACTGAAGCACCCGGAGGAAACCCACGCGAACACGGGGAGAACAAGCAAACTCCACACAGAAAATCCAATTTCTTGATGTAAGGCGAAAAGTGCAACCCACTGTGCCACCGTGCCGCCTATCATTATTATTAATAATAATAATAATATATTTATTCATATTTAATTCAGTCAATAAGAAACTAAACAAATCATATTTATTAATCATATTAAAGGCAAGGCAAGGCAAGACAAGTTTAATTATATTACACATTATAAACAAAGTGGTAATTCAAAGTGCTTTACATAGACAGGAATAAAAGATACAAGCATAAATAAAATAAAGACCAATGATATAAAAATAGCGTAAAGACAGTTTTTCCATATTCCAAAACACAGGTGTATTGTATTTTCTTATTTTACTCTGGGACTTCCCCATTCTGGTGATCACCCCACCTCTGTGGACTTTTTCGGTACCTATTAATCTATTGGATGTCTCCAAGAGATTCGATTATTCACTTAAAATCGAGAAGTTAAGCTTTACAGCTCTAATTATGATAATTAACAATTAAATATTTTTTGTTATTCATTTTAGCTATTATTATATATTTATTCAGTCTAGATAATAAATTATATTAAATTTACATTAATATAAAAAGTTTATTGAATAATTTAATTAAATAATGAAATCAATCAACAATATTAACAACAAAAAAACAAAAGTTTGTCAAGACCGAAGCTTATATTAGCATAAAACAAAATGTAACAATTTTTTCTATGAAAATTGTTTTATTGCTTTTATATTATTTTAGATTATTTCTACAGTATTATTATTTTTGTGTGTGCTGATTTTTTTCTTATATTATCAAAGGGCAGACCTTTTTTCTTTGTCATTTTACTGCAGGACAGTAGAGCAGAAATGACCCAGCGATTGTAAACCACTCTAATAAAGCCCAGAGAGAAAAAAAAAATCAATCATGACTTTGCAAATAAGAGCAGTGAAATGAAACATAAAGAGGGAGATCCAGATTGATCCTAAGCACGCTTGTACAAATGAAGATGGGGAGTGACTCTCTCTTGCTGCTCTCAGCACACCGGAAAGACAGGATTGATTTTTCCCTTCCGGCCCAACACTATAATGCAGCTGCTGCTTATGACACTGAACACACCTCTCAAAAACAGCTGCCCGAACCCTTCGCTTTACTGTGGTTTGTGGTTGTCTCTGGTCAACACAAGGGGAATTTCAATTCAAGAATAAACCCAAAAATTGCCCTTTACATAACTGTCATAAGGCACGCATGATACATCTTGTTTTCAGCTGTGGTGAGCAAATTGCTTGCTTTGCCCAATACTTCTACGCATTATTATGTGCATACACTGTACAGTGCTCTTTACTAATATTGGCATATCTGCTAAACACTGTAAAAACAAAGATGGAGAAAATGGCTTTATTGTGTAACCTATTGATCTATTTACTTATAATATTAACCATTAAAAAGAAAATGCTTGAGTTTGTTTTTGGTTGAAAGCAGAGGCTTTTTTCTTGTAACCCTTTCAAAGAGTTTTTGCTGATGTAGACGATGTCAGATTGTAGTTTTGGAGATTTTCTGACCTCAAGACTCATGTAGCTAACTTCAGCATTTCTGCAGCTGTGATTCTTGATAATTTTTTTGGTTATTGATTTTGCCTCCTGAAATTGTGTTGGGTTGAGATGGGCACTTGCAAACCTACAATTTTTCCCGGTAGTCTCCCGTATTTCAGACCCATCTCCTGTTTTGTTGTCTCCAGAAAATCTCCCGGCATTTCACCCCCACCCCCCACCACCCCAGTCCTCAGCTTTTTGGTACAGTCCCCGGATTGCCGAACTTGGTAGTACTGACCAGGGACCCAGCTCTTCAGTTTGCTTCTCGGCCAAAATACCCATACCCCTCCGCCCCCTTCCCCCGCTCTTCAGTTCACGACATACAAGGTTTATTGTAAAACCTTGAACAAAATCTCAATAAAGAGATGTTATACAAATGAGTAATAAGTGAACATGCATAAATAATCGTGCATGTGTGTAACAATAAATTGGACTTGTGTTGCTCTTAAAGTGACAGCACACTCAATTCCTGCTGCCAAACATGATTATCATTATTTTAAGTAATTTTCAAATAAATCAATTAAAAAGTTATGGTCATATGGCCACTCAATAGTTTTAAATAATCTTGATTACAATTATAGACCAAAAAAATAATCGTGATTATGATTTTATTTTTGACAATCAAGCAGCACTTACATATATTTAACCAAGATAATTGTTCTTGATAAAAAAATGCTGTTTATACAAATGATGAACATAAAATAAAGACATTTTCAAAGTTTTGTTTGCTCAAATTTACCAAGGATGCTAATAATCACAGTCCAAAGTCATGTGCTATAGGTGAATTGGATTAACTAAATTGGCCATAGTGTGTAAATGTGAGCATGTATGGGTGTTTCCCAGTAATGGGTTGTGGCTGGAAGAGCATCCGCTGCGTAAAATATATGTTGGATAAGTTGGCGGTTCATTCCGCTGTGGTGACCCCTGATAAATAAGGGACAAAGTCGAAGGAAAATGAATGAATGAATGAATGATGAATATTAGTGGACGACACTATGCATGCCCAAACTCACAGAGGCTGATACACGTAGTTTGGATGAACTGAATGTGAACATAACTGTCATAAAGTCTTAACCTGTTTGTGTGTGTTTACTGTTTCAGCGAGGTCTAAGAGCATGGTCATGGGGGAACTGTCCCGTGGGTCCAGCAGGCCATCGTCCCCAAGCCTCCAAGAGCAGGTAGTGAAGGCCGGCTGGCTGAAGAAACAGCGCAGCATCATGAAGAACTGGCAACTGCGCTGGTTTGTGCTCCGAACCGACCACCTCTACTTCTACAAGGATGAGGAGGAAACCAAACCACAGGTACAGCGTGAAGAGGACAGAGCAAATTGAGAATAAAAATAAAGACAGGCAGATGATTTATTACTAAATATTTTCCCTGAAATATAAGGTTGTCGTTTTTTAAAAAGCATTAATCAAAAAAAAAAAACTGACCCCATTGTGTCTAAAGAAGGTGATGGTTAATGTTGCAAAAAATAAATAAAATAAGACCATGACCTTTTATTTCATATCTGATCAATAACTGTAACTCTAAAATAATCAATATGTTATTCCTCTTACTGATTTAAGCATTGATTCTGAGATATCTAATGACTTTACTCTTTTCAAGTTTAACCCAAAAAACACACACCATCTACAAATTAATAGGCTCAACCTGAATCATGTGAGAGGACAACAACGTATTTTCTCAGGTCCTTATGATTATTATACAGTGCTCATAAAAATCACTCCCAAAATATATGAATTTCACTGCATTATAATCTAAAGTGTTTACATAATTATTAATAACTATTATGAAAATATGGGCGTCACGGTGGCACAGTGGGTAGCACAATCACCTCACTGCAAGAAGGTTGCTGGTTTGAGTCTCGGCTGGGTTAGTTGGCATTTCTGTGTGGAGTTTGCATGTTCTCCCCGTGTTCATGTGGGTTTCCTCCGGGTGCTCCAGTCCACAGTCCAAAGACATGCTCTACAGGGCTCGACAGTGCGACCATTTTGCTCGCATTTGCGCCTAAAAATAGACGTGTGCAAACTGGAAAATTTATTTAGTCGCACATGTGCGAATTTATTTTAATAAGCTTAATTGATGACTTAATTCACTTGGTCACGATAAAACAACATGTTCCTCACACTGTTTTTCACTGTGCGTTACGTTGGAAATCTACTGACCGTAGTTCTCAGCAGTTTATTTCACGTAAAGCGGTCTTTACATAGGGTGTTTTGTACATGTTGCTAAGCAACGCAAGGCACCGAATGGCGGCAGAGCTGCACAGTGGGCGAGGCCTTTTAGAAAACGTTTACAATTAGGTCAACACCAGAGCTTTCCACAGTCCACACCTGAACACTTCCCCAACAGACTCACGTGTTGCGCAGGCCCACAGAGACATGCTGGACACAAAACTGTACCTGTTCTGACTTTGGTAGTAACTTTGAGAAGAGCGCGAGGACACGCGGAAAAGAAAGGCCCTTTAGACTGACCAGCTCATTATTTAGGGTGACAATACATCCTCTTTTTTTCCGGACATGTCCTCTATTTGGGATTTTAAATTGCATTGGGCCGTGATTTCTAAATCTCCTAAAATGTCCAGAATTCTGCTTTCGCTTTCGATATATGTCGTTAACTGAATGTGTTTTTGCATTACTTTATACGCAAACTTTGGCCGATGCGACTCAATCTCTTAGCAGCACCAACAGTACAGCAGAGAGAGAGAGCAGATTTTACCTTTCAGTCATGGACATGACTCTAAGAGTAAAATAGTGGATTTCTTATTTTTTATTTCGAATGTTTTTTCACATAAACACGCTGAAAGAAACTGTGTCATGTAAAAGGTGTTAAATACTGAACTTTTTATAAATTTGTCAGATATAAGAAAAATTAATAATAACAGAATAAAAAATTATTCTGTTGCTAAGAGCCATCAACGTTTAATAGAAAAGAAGGTATTACTTGGGTTTGATCTGTGTAATATATTATGCAAATAAAATAATTTCTGCTAAATAGAAATATTCTTGAAAGTCACATTATTTTATCCACCATGAGGAAAATGTGTTTCAATCTAGCCACCACCGCAAGTATATTTCAGACCTGTGGGAAGCACTGAACACATTCAATTTGTTGCACTCAACTGCAATATGGATGTCTTTAATGCATTGTCTATCTTATGAAAACAGGGTTTAAGGTTTAATTTCTATCAAGAGATTAAGTTGTACTTGAATCCTTGTATCTTTCTCACTCACTTTACTTATATATCATTTTGACAGAATAAAATGTTCTGTCTTGCACTCCAGCAATATTTTTGAGAAAGCATCACAATCAGAACTTAATATTAAAACAAATATTGTAAATTATTATAATAATATATAAAATATATATTATAATAAAGTTAATAATGTTTTGTTTGGGACCATTGATACAGCCATAATCTTCTTATGATACAAACACAGACTAAATTCGCTCTGGTCATGTGAATGTTTGCATTAACTATGTGATACTGCACATTTTTATACCTTAATAATAACTCCCTATTTCTGCTGCCCACTGTGAAAGATATTTTTTCAGCTCAAAACTGGATAAAAATTGAACAAGAAGCTGTCTAGGCATGTCCATAACAGAAGACTTGATTCAGATCAGTTTAGAGAGGCCTTCATTAGAGCAATTTGGTCCCAGTCCTGCTGTGGACCGCTACTATAATGCAGCTTAAATTATAAATAATTATTAAATACTATTTAAGCTGCAGTTACAGTGAAATAAAACCTAGTGTACTTATTGTATTCAAATGAATGAAACTGCTTTGCTATTAAAGATCTCCTCGAGTACATTTATAAGGCAAAAACACTATTTACTTTATACATTTTCACTGCGCTTCTAAAATTCTTTAATGTGCTCCTAAACTTTTTAACTTAGGAGCGCATGTGCTCCTTCTTAAAAAAGTAAGCGTCAAGCACTGCTATAGGTGAAATGGGTAAGCTAAATTGGCCGTAGTGTGTGTGTGTGAATGAGAGTATATGGATGTTTCCCAGTGATGAGTTGCAGCTGGAAGAGCTTCCACTGCGTAAAACATAAGCTGGATAAGTTGGCGGTTCATTCTGCTGTGGTGACCCCGGATTAATAAAGGGACTAAGCAAAATAAATTTATTTAAATTAATACAAAATAAATAAATTAAATGAATAATTTATGAACATATTCTGTAGACTAGGATTTAACCATTTAAAAAAAACATTTAGCTTTCCATAAGAGGAATAAATTACATTTAAAATAAAATAAAATAGAATTCAGCTGTTTTAAGCTTTAAAATATTACATTATGTTGCTCCAATGTTTTGTTTAGCATTAAAGAGATGAAAACATTAAACCAGGGGTCAGGAACCTTTTTTTAACAAAGTTTGAGATGCATTTTTTAAGAGCCATTGGGGTGTATATATAAATATGTATAGGTATATACAGTTGAAGTCAGATTTTTAGCCCCCCCTTTGAATTTTTATTTTTTTAATATTTTCCAAATGATGTTTAACGAAGCAAGGAGCAATTTTCACAGTATGTCTGATTTTTTTTATTTTGCCAGCTTTTAAAAGCAGTTTTAAATTTTTTAAAAACCATTTTAAGGTCAAAATTTTTAGCCCCTTTAAGCTATATATTTTTTCGATAGTCTACAGAACAAACCATTGTTATACAATAACCTGCCTAATTACCCTAACCTGCCTAGTTAACCTAATTAACCTAGTTAAGCCTTTAAATGTCACTTTAAGCTGTATAGAAGTGTCTTGAAAAATATCTAGTCAAATATTATTTACTGTAATCATGGAAAAGATAAAATAAATCAGTTATTAGAAATGATTTATTAAAACTATTATGTTTAAAAATGTTGAAAAAAATCTTCTCTCTGTTAAACAGAAATTGGGGAAAAAAATAAACAGGGGGGCTAATAATTCTGACTTCAACTGTATATATAAACAAAATGTATGTCCATGCACAACTCAAAAATAAACAAATATGAAGCGTCACATGTTGAGCAATCCATGAATGAAGAAAGGTCAATTTATAGATTTTTTCCCCGCCATGTTGTTTCAAATGTTGTTTAAATTTATGGGCGTGAGGTTACCAGAAAAACATGAGATGTTTGCCCTTTATTAGTGTTGCAATGCAAGTTTATCCATTGGCTGAAACATGCTTTCATTTTAAACTTTTTATTCATTTTGCTGTAAAAAATGACAATAAAAAAGGGAATTGAAACTGATTTCTAGTGACATATGTGAAATATTATTGAAGGGAGACAGCTGGATAGCTACATATTTTTCTCGCGAGCCATAGGTTCCCTACCACTGCATTAAACGCTTTTGAATTACTGTACCTTAATTATAAAAACATATTTCAAAAAATACTCGATATTGCAAAAATTGTACAAAATATGATCTTTATATTTTGTTGCACAAAAAGAATAAAAACTGCTAAATACATTTGAACAAATATCTGCCTAGTCAACTATATTAACTTAGTTAAGCCATGTCACTTTAAGCTGAATACTAGTATCTTAAAAAAAATCTAGTAAAATATTATTTACTGTCATCATGGCAAAGACAAAATAAATCAGTTATTAGAAATTAGTTATTAAAACTATTATGTTTAGAAAAAAATCTCTCCATTAACCAAAACTTGGGGAAAAATATAAAAGAATTAAAATTTAACAGGAGGGTTAATAATTCTGACTTCAGCTGTAGTTTATGCCAGTGCTTCTTTCTCCCCTGCCAGCTCAGCTACAGTACAGTATATCCTCCGCCGTCTCCATTACACTAGGATGACATCAGCATGCTGTTAGCCTGACAAACTAATCTGGAAACACATTGCCCTCCTGCTTGGCTGTAGTGTAAGTCAAAGCATTTAGCGGATCCAGAGCGGCTGACCTGTGGCCTCTAATGCAGCCTGACTTTCCTCATCGAATAGCACCCGCTCAGATCCATCCATCCTTCAATTGTGGAGCCCATAAACTGCCTGTAATTCTCCACCCCCACCCCATCTCCAACCCTAGCTAAATTCAATCTCCACCGCAGAAATTTGCCCAGCCTGCATTTGAGCGGGTAACCCTATAAGCGTTTCCCCTTCCAATGCATTCCCTCTGAAATGTCATTTAAACTGGGATTTTAGTTGAGCGTTGCTGTGTTAATGCTGGGCCAGCGAAGGATGGAGGATGAGCTAAAGGAGGCTGGTGCATAATTTATGATTTGAATGTGGTTGGGTCTAATTATGCATGACTCAGCATTGCTGATTACAGCGTAAAATTGGGCCAGGCAAACAACAGAGAGCTATAATCCCACACCGCCTTATCTGTCTTGAAGGTGAGCCTTGCAGGCCATTATTAGCACTGCGAATCAATTAACAAATTAAATAGCCTAATGAAATACTAATCTCTATTTATCCCTGAAGAGAAATTGTTCATTCAGCTAATGCTTTCGTGGCGTAAAACGTTAAAAAGTTCTAAGGCAGCATGAATATTGCATGCCCTCCACTAATATGGGCACCCTTGGTAATGTCTTTATTGTTTAGTGGTTTTTTTTCTGCTTTCTTAAATACTTCTAAATTTACAATCATGACATTCCAAAGCTATTGGTATTCCAAGATAACAACTGCTAAAAATGAATAAAACAGGCTCATCCGATTACTTTAAAACATCTTGACCATAAGTGCACTGAAAAAAATTATTCAAAGTTGATTCCTTGGATTTACTAAATTTTTTTACGTTAAGTGGTTGTAAATAATTTATTTAAGCTGAATTTAAACAAACAAAATAAGTTGAACATTGCTGAATTTAATTTGTTTGTTTAAATTCAACACAAATAAATTGTGTGCAACAGTTTTGCATGCAACACTTTTTTCAGTGTGGATACATTCATATTACATTTATACTGTTATCCTTTCAGCCACGGTTTTTGACTTATTTTGGTGTCATCTTGTCATTGAATAATAAGTAAATTGGTGTAGGAATAATTCAGCCGTTTTTGTTTCTGTCAGTTTTACGTTTAATTAAAAAGTTAATTAATTATTAGATCAATGTTTGTGTCTAACTGTTTAGTTTTGTGGCAAGTAGCGGTTTAACAAGCGGGATGTTGTATATCTAGCTTGTTGTTTTCGCACACTATAAAGAACTTCTGTCTTCTGTCCAACATGTACAGTTGAGGGGAAAATGATTAGCCCTCCTGTGAAATATTGATTCTTTTTCAAATATTTCTCAAGTGATATTTAATGGAGCAAGAAAAATGTTAGTATTTCCAATAAATTTTTTTCTTATTTGTTTAATTTTGACTGGAATAAAAGCATTTTTTAAAACAATTTTAAGGTCACTATTATTAGCCCCCTTAAGCATTTTTTTTAGTTGGCTACAGAACAAATCACTGTTTTACAATGACTTGCCTAATTAACCTAATTAACTTGGTTAAGCCTTTAAATTGCACTTTAAGTTGAATACTAGTACAGGGTTTCTGCAGGTTTTGACGAGTTAAATTTAAGACTTTAAGACATTTTTAAGACTTATAAATGAAATTTTAGACTCATAAAGCGCTAAAGGCTAAAGATTTTTTTAAATGAAAAAAAAATTATAATTTAATAATAATAATACATTAATAATAAACAATTAAAATATTTCAAATTTTATTACTTAGCTAAATATTTTAAATATTGTGTAAAACAAGCAAGCTCTATCCATACACTTTTTCCCAACATAAACGTCTTGAAAATAAAAAAAAATAAACAAATGTTTTAAAAGGTTTAAAAACTATAATAAACTAAATCTATGATCTAAACTAATTTCTTACTAAATAATAATGAAAAATATTGTATTTTGTTTACAAATGTGTTGAAAACGTCTTTTCTCTCTTTAACAGAACCTGGGGACAAAAATAAAAGAATTAAAAATGAATAGGAGGGCTATAATTCTGACTTTAACTTCACATTATCCCTTACTTGAGCTTTTGCACAAAATATTAACAAAAAACTAAATTAGTGGAGGGTATGCTATATTTACGCTCCTTTAGAACTTTTTAAGTTGAGAGTAGAGGATTTTTTCTTTTAACCCTTTCAAACGGTTTGTGGTGATGTAATGACATTGTATTATAGAGTTTTGGAGATTTTTTGACCTCAAAACCCAATTTACTTCTGCATTTCTCCAGCTGTGATTTTTGGAGAATTTTTGCCCATAACAATTTTGGCTGTAACATTCATAACACTTACTGTACAATTGACTGGAATTTCTCTTATTGCCCTGATGATAGTATTTCTAAACACTTACAGTTGACTGGAACACTTACAATAGAATTTTTTTAATTGCTCTGACGGTGATTTTTGGCCGAAACATTCATAACACTTACTGTACAATTGACTGGAATTTCTTTTATAGCCCTGAGGGTGGAAATAGGCATTGTTTGGTATTTCTTAACTGACTGGAACACTTACAATGGAATTTCTCTCATTGTTCTGATGGTGATTTTTGGAGATTTTCTGGCCATAACATTCATAACACTTACTGTACAATTGACTGGAATTTCCTTTATTGCCCCAATGGTAGAAATAGGCATTGTTTTGGTATTTCTGCTGTATTCTTATAGCTACCTCCTATATTGTGAAACTCAGCAATCTTTTTGAAGCTCTGTTCTTCGGTCTTCTCTATTGTGTTGAATTAATGAGTGAGCTTGGCTTATGTGTTATATTTATAACATTTACCCAGGTGTACTAAAAGTCTGTGTGCCAACAATTGTTCCATGTATATTTAACAAATATACTAGTTTTGATAAAACAGTGCTTGCAATTGTTTGTTCTCAATGAGATCAGTTTGTTTAGGTAACATTGTGAGGTTAAACAACAAAGCGATTTTTCTCAGCCTTCTTTGCTCATATTTATCAAAAGTTGCATTAGTGAAAGGCACAGTAGGAGACAGAATGTGCCCATCGGAGCTCTTTTCACTGTTTAAAGTCTTTTTTTTTTTCCTCCTCCAGGGATGTATCCCGTTGCAGGGTAGTCAAGTCAACGAGCTGACAGCCAATCCTGATGAACCCGGGCGGCATCTTTTTGAAATAGTTCCAGGTAGGAGATACAGTAATTAAATCTACCTAAATCTTCTGTGGTCTGATTTAATAAGTCTTTTAAAGCTTTTGTGGCATCGGGATATCATATGTGAATGTTGTATTTCATACTGTTTGTCACTCAAGGGGGGATATTTAGGCAAAGCAAGAAACAAACAAGGCTCTGTGCTTGCAGGCTGTAAAGAAGAGCTTTGCATATGGTTACTGATGAAATACAGCTTCCTCATTACAGGAGTTAATCACTAGAGGGCATGAGGCGTCCTCTGAGGAGACACGAAGGACATTTGGGAGGACTAAAATCTATTCATGTGCAAAATGCTGTCCACCTACTGTGAGGTCCAAAAGTCTGGGATCACATTGAACATTTTTCATTGTAAAATACAATTATAGAAAATAAAATAAGATTAACAATAAAAATAAGTATAATAAACATATATATATATATATATATATATATATATATATATATATATATATTAATATAAATAATAGTAATAAAACAAAAAGAAAAGAGTACATCATTTAATGAATATTAAACATTTTAACATTATTTCAAGGTCATAAATGTATGACATTATAGAATGATTATCCAATTAGACAAAAAATCCAATTGCTTAAGTTCGCATCGAATCATTAATTCAAATGTTGTTATTATGCTAATAATACATTGCATTTTTATACTTTTTACTATATTATAAATTGATTTAAAAACATTATAAAGACTTGAAGTATTTTTGTATGGAATTTTGTAAATATTACTAATAATATTTAATATTACAACTTTTAACATTTTATTTCCATCCACAGAACAAATACTATATTAAAAATCCCTTTGCATTATTAACCTCATGCTCCCTTTGCATTATGAACCTCATGCATCCATTTTGGTCAAGACTACTGTTGGCCTTGGTGATCTTATAGTGAAATGCTGTTGTCTTTGCTGCTTCACTGTGATATTTCATTAAAATGCCTAGCAACGCTTAGACTTTCTCTATCGTCTTTGTCGTAAAATGACTGATGAGAAAATTCTTCCATTTACAACAAGTAAATATCACAAGCTGTTGCTACAGCAATCAAACCTGAACATAAAAGTTCAACCTATACGCTAACACATGGCTTCACATAGCATTCAAGTCCAAGGTGTCCATATTCTTTCCAATGACTCGTCATAATTAATTTCATGATTTCATGCTGAAGTGAAATCAAAGCATGAAGAAGGACATGATGGAATTAAAAAGAAAAGAATAAAAAGAATAAATCATTAATTTTGTTTACTTTTTTGTTGAAAGATTGTGAGGTCATAACATTTTTTTGTAATGGTGGAGGAGGGGATTAAAATAATAATTTACCTCAAATTCAGTGAAGACAAGTGAAATTTATATGATGCATAAGATTGTGATTTTAAATGACGTTAACAGGGTTTCTGCAGGTCTTTTAAATATCTCAAGTCAATTCACTCCACCGCATATAATGGCTGTAAAAAGATTTAAATCAAAGCAGAAAGTGCATCACATTCAATGAGTCATGACGTTAATCATTTCAAAAATGTGTATCTTACAGACATATCAAAACATTTGCTTAAAGTGACTTGCTTGATAAAGACAGCTGATTTATTAATTTTATTGCATTTCTTTTTATAAATTTCTCAAAAAACAGGACTTTTTATCTTATCATTTTGCTTCTCAATATATCTTGATTTGAGAACTTAATGTTTGAACTAAAATTGTTTATTATTTATGAAGGAATGACTGTTGACAATTCAGCTTTGCTATCACAGGAATAAATTACATTTCAAAATTCATTAAAATTCAATTTACATTGCAAATTAAGAAATGTTATTATTATTGCTGAAATTTTATTTTATTGAACCATTTACACACATTAGGGCTGCACAATATATCGTTTTAGCATCGATATTGCAATGTGTGTATTCACAATAGTCAAATTGCAGGATCTGCAATGTTGAAATGGGATTATAGTTGATCAGGAACCACAGTCATTGAAGATTTTTCCCATAATGGAGCAAAATATTATCATTTACATGCGTTTTAAGGCATTTGTAACTTTATTTTAAAAATATATTATTATTTATTCAATGAAGAGAGGGCCATTTTACATTTGGTTATTTAATTTCTATACCAGAATTCTTACCAAACAGAGCTATTTAAGTCTGGTGAAATTGTATTCATATCGCAATATATATTAATGAAAAACAAAGCATTGCAACATCCAATTTTTCCAATATCATAGAAAACACATACTTAAAAATCTATACATTCAAGCATGTCTCCATATGAAATTATATGAAGCAACTTGTATGTAACACGTAAGTACAGTATGTTCAAGTATAACAATAATAACTTAAATAAAACACTAAAGACTAAATATTTTTCATTTTAAATTGTAAAAATATTTCACAATATCACCGTTTTTAGTCAATTGCAACTAATTATATAATTCATACTTAAATTAAACAAATGAAATAAACTGTCAAGCTTGAAAATGACACTTTTTTCCATATTTGTGTAAAAACTAAACTGATTATTCATTGATAACTTGCCATGAAGGGTGGACACAAAACAACTGTGATGAGTCTTGGTGGTCTTGCATCCCAGATTATTAAAATTAAGTTAATACGCAAATAAAGAGCCAAATCCCCTGTCTGTGAGAGTCTTTGCTCACTTCTTAGCAGTCAGAGAAAGAATAGCTTTTAAAAAAAGGCCAAACAAAGGCAAGTCTTGGCAACTTCTGCTGAGAATGAAGTGCGCATTAGTTGTTGGGATTCAACACAGGCCTCCATTTATACATACTTCTTTTACACTTCACTATTATTGTCACCCCTATAATCCATTTTCAAGTAGGACGCTGTGAGCTTCTCCATGTAATGGTGTTTTGTTATGTACAGCAACCTAAACCCGCTTTCCACAAGTCCTGCTCTCTTTATACCAGTCACTCAAACAATGGCTCTATTTACGCCTGCTCTCAACCCAAAAGCGTGACTGCAGACTGCAGAACAGAGGTCTGATCCGAGCATGTCTTTACAGAAGCATCACGCTCTGTCTGTGAAGACTGCACTTTTGGTACATTAAAAGCTCTGATCTAAAGCCTTCTGGCAATGTGCAATAAAAGCATCTGTGTAGCACATAAAGCCCCTTGTGGTCTCCGAAATGTCTTCAAAGGGGGGGGGAAGTTTTAATTAATAAGCCGTTAGATTTAATAGGGGGAAAAGATCCAGGCAACATGCAGAGATGTGTGCGTGCAGAAATGTTCATCCGCCCCCCTCATGTGAAGTCACATCATCGCACACACACACACACACACACACAGATTGATTAGCCAGGTCTGTTTGTGTTTGGGGGGGCAATGTTTGGCAAAGATGAGCACTTGTGGTGGCTCTGCCTATGAGGGTGAGCGAGGGCGAGTCTGACAGACCAGGGGGGCGGGGAAGAAAAAGGTTGGGAAAAAAAAGAGGGAGAACACAACAAGTTCTCTTTTTTTGAATGAATCAATGAAGCAGACGGAGGACTTGTTTTTCGGGTTTGTGGCAGTGATGGTACGGTGGGGTTCTGATTTTTTGTGCTGCTTATTTTCCATCCCATGCATACTTTTATGCTTTCTTAATCGCATTCTCCCGGGCGGCACACACCTTTATTGCATGTTCACCTTCCAGGAGAGCCAAATATGTACAGTAACTAGGATGACACATCTGTAGCACTGCCCTCTTTGGCGCCCGCGTGCCAGCATGGGACTCGGTTGCCGCAAGCTGCAGGAACACCGATCCGTTCACGCGAAGGGTAAGAACAAGCTTTCCTCATAACTTCGGCAACTTGTATGGATCGATTTAACCATTGGCGTTTATAGCACAATAGGAATTTATGGACGATGGGAGCTTGTTCTCGAACCTGTAAATCATCTATGCTGGCTCCAGCTGTGGCTTGTAGGGTCTGTAACATCTGGAGTGTCAAACGCATGAAAAAAGCTCCAGGAAGCTGTGGCTTTGTGAGCGTGTATTTTTGGAGCAGGCTGTGAGGAGTGGAGCTGCTGCTGCTGCTGGTGGTGAAGTAGTGTTGCGTGAATGTGAGGGCCTGTAATTTTGCCTGAGCAATGCTGAAAGGTGTTCGTATGCTCTCAGATGTGAGACTGACACTTTAACCCTTTCCTTCCTCTCTTTTAAGTTTGTTTCTAGATGACTGTGATGTGATAATTCAGCTGATTCTTTGTGGTATTATTCTGTTACGATGATGTCTGCGAATATAATACATTTCATGATGCTAATAAAGGGACTAAGCCGAAAAGAAAATGAATGAATGAGTGAATGAACAAATGAATGAGTGAATGATGCTATAAAACTCAATTTATTTTAGAACTAGAAATAAAAGAAATGTTGAGGTTTTCACAAAACATGTTTAATTAATTGCTTAAAATAAAATTGGAAATAATAAAATAACATGCCTTTTTGTTGATTGTAGAATATATTTAAGCATATACAGTATGGGTCAAAGTTGGCGTCCCATTTTGGTGTGTGCATCAAAATAAATTCAAAAAGTGGTTTTATATAGAACACATATTAAATGCAAGTAAAGTGTGTACTTTACTGTTTCAGATAACTTATATATGGGTAAAATAATGTTTCATGATGTTACAAATAATGCTGTTATTCAGTTTAATACACATTTTATGTACAAATTCAACAGCATATTTATTCTTCTAACCTGTTTTAATAAAAATATTTTTAAAAATAGTTATATTGTGTATTTAAACATGTATAAGTAATATGAGGAATTGCACAAAGTTTTATTAGATTTTTAAGTTTTTTGCTGACAGATGGGTAAAACCTAGAGGTTTGAAGGACAGCAGCTAAGTATACATTTTTAATATCAATGAATTATTATTTTGGCACTGCACTGTGATCCTTAAATGGAGTTATTTTAATATGTCATCAAATAATATTTGATCTAAACTGACAATTCAGTATATAAGCAGGTGTTTGGCCAAATGACATTTTAGTCAATGTCTTGTAAATCATGGTAAACTGAAAGGTATATCGTAATCGTATCATATATGGCAATCGTTGTCATCCCACATTGTATTGATTTGGCTTAAGCTATGTTTTTAAAAATATTATTATACTAACCAAGGCTGTATTACTTTGAACAAAAACACAGTAAAAACAGCACCATCGGGAAACATTAATATAAACTACAGTGCAACTATTACTGTATTTTTGCAGTAAAAATTCTATTTAAAATCCAGAATCAAAAAAATACAATGAATAAACCTCACAGACCCAAACATCTGAATGCAATTGTATATATTATATGTGCCTATATGTATATACTGTGTGTGTGTGTGTGCGTGTGTGCGTGCGTGCGTGTGTGTGTGCGTGTGTGTGTGCATGTCTTTATGTATGCCTTCGTGTTTTTTCTTTTGCATTATGGTAGCAACAAGTTTATACATTATAGCAATTTTTTCCACATGCCTTAGTTCTGTGATTTAGTACAGCTTCTCTGGGTCTTGCCACACAGGAAGAGCTACAGTAATGGCTGTCAGAATGTAAGGAAACCACTGGGGGTCAGTTGATTTTATGACAGTGGTATTCATGAGGGCCCATCAGGAGAGCAGAGACTCACAACATTAGCAATAATCAGAACCAGAGAAAACAGCCCCACAAAGAGACAAACATCCAAACCAACAGGACTGATAAGAGCTTCCAAATGGCAGTTGTTTGGAGGATAATGGATTTGTGGCAAAGATTTAGAGGTTTATCATGATCAAACTGTTGTACAAAAATAATTGAAACATCATTGTCACATTGTGCTAGCGATTAGAGGTTAGTTCTATTTTTCCTAACAAAGTGAACTTAATGATGAAGATGAGGTTTTGTTTGTGGCCTCTCTAAACTTGACTGTTTTATTTTGAATGTTTTAGATTTAGACTGTAAAGTCTGAAAGACGTTCAGGTAAAACACTGCAACTAGAAAAAGAAGATTTGTCAAGACAGACTTGAAATGGCTTGACATGCATTTCTTTAAAACAATTTGAAGTCAGTCTGAAGTTTGAAGCAAAATAAATCTTGTGTAGTTTGAATAATTTGAGATATGTAAAAAAGTCTTTTAAGGTGCTTGCTGAGATTTGCAAAGGCTTTCTGTCTGTCTGTGTGGAATTTATACACAGTCTAGGTTAAAGATGTTCCATGTTAAAAGCAATTACTCTGTATTTAGTTTTTCAAATAACCTTTGTTAAAATAAAATGTCAAAATATGGAAAAAATAAAGTTCCAATGTCATTCAGCATATTTATGTAAAAAATAAAACTTTAATATAACCTGTACATATAAAAATATCTAGAAATTATATATGTATGTTTAAAGTTATATATTTACTGTATGAGTGCTTTTAAATATAAAATAATATACAGTACATGATCATACTAAATTAAATGAAAAACCTCTTGCAGACAAGTAAAACTGTTAAATCAGGGGTCACCAAACTTGTTCCTGGAGGGCCGGTGTCCTGCAGATTTTAGCTCCAACCCTAATCAAACACACCTGAATGAGCTAATCAAGGTCTTACTAGGTATACTTGAAACACCCAGCCAGGTGTGTTGAGGCAAGTTGGAGCTAAACCCTGCAGGGACACCGGCCCTCCAGGACCGAGATTGGTGACCCCTGTGTTAAATGAAGAATAGTAGCAAAGTATAAAGATATAAAATGACAATTAATAAGTATTTTGGGACAATTGCAGTTTGTATTTAGTTAGTTACTCCCATCTTTTATGGATGGATGGATGGATGGAAGGACAGACAGGTGGATCGATAGATGGATAATTAAAAACTATTAACAATCGATGCATATTTATTTGAATAAGCCTAATCTAATCTAAACTAATCTGTTAAGCAAACATAAAACACATAATAATAATAATAATAATGATAATAATAATAATAATAATAATAATAATAATTATTATTATTATTATTATTATTATTATTATTGGCCGTCGCAGTGGCACAGTGGGCAGCACAATCGCCTCACAGCAAAAAGGTCGCTGGTTCGAGCCCCAGGTGGGTCAGTTGGCATTTCTGTATGGAGTTTGCATGTTCTCCCAGTGTTTGTGTGGGTTTCCTCCAGGTGCTCCGGTTTCCCCTATAAGTCCAAAGACATGCGGTGTAGGTAAATTGAATAAGCTAAATTGGCTGTAGTGTATGTGTGTGAATGTAAGAGTGTATGGGTGTTTCCCAGTGATAGGTTGCAGCTGGAGGGGCATCCATTCCGCTGTGGCGACCCCTGATTAATAAAGAGATTAAGCTGAAAAAAAAATATTAATGAATGTATCATTATTATTATTATTATTATTATTTTTATTATTTATTAGTTTTGCTCATCCTTGGTGTCCCTTTTCTCATTTAGTTAAGATGCAGACTTTCGCCTCTAAAAGGCAAGTTTGTCTGCACAGTGCTGGATTGAAAAAAAAGATCTTCATCATAAAGCCTCAGGCCTGTGGAGCTGGATGTTCTCCCAGTCTAACGCTGGCCAAACCGCACACTGCGCCTCAGGCTTCGCTCTGCCTCCTGTCTCTCTCTGATACATGAGAAAAGAAGACACACTGCAGCCACAGAAAAACCTGCTGACTGCGCACCTACTGGGTGATTTCATTTAAGGTGTAAACACATTACACTGTGTTTTTTTAAAGGCATATTTGTAACACTCGTTTAACCAGTAAAAAAACCCTGTACATTTTTAGAGCCCAAAGACAAATAAAACTAAAATTTGAATTTGAACACATATTGCTAGTAAATACTTAAAAATCAATATCCAACCATTTTAGTATTCAAGTTTTCACCCCTTTAGGGCTAGAGTACATAAAGATTATTTATTTGTTTGTTTATTTGACCTAAACTTTTCTGTAAAAATGTCCCTTTTTTAATTCCCTGATATGTGTGACACATGGTGCAGTGAGGAAAATGTGTAAAAACTCTCCAAGAGATGAAATTCCCAAGTGCATGTTTTATCTCGAACAATGCATCATGTATAAAAGGGTGGGCTGCAAGGCATGAAACTGTTTGGTTCTTTCTACAAATGGAATGCTAAACATGCACGTCACTTTTCAGTCCTTCATTTGATAACCAGTCCATATCCATGACCTTCCCATGGAAATATGCTGAATGTCATAGTAAAATCATTGTTTGGGATATGCACACTAGGAGAATGTGGATGTGAGCAGTTAAACGCGGCTTTGGGAAGCAGATAAGGGACAGCAAGGCCATCTAAAATCCTGAGAATTCAAAATTACCCGATATTAGAGTGTGTTGTAAATGCGGAATGATTATTTCTGACCTTGAATTTGGCCTCGCAGGAGTACAAAATGAACATTTGTCTGCTGGAGCCTCAGGAGACTTGCGTGCAAAATCTGTGGGTTGATACCAATGACTGTATGGTTGATACCTGCCACACACAAAAAGCATCACTTTTTTAACGGTCATTGAGGTTACACTGAATGTACAAGTGAAGGTGATGCGATACACTTGCAGTTCACTCATTCAATCACATTTAATAAAACTATAGCTATAAAACGTTTAATAATATTTAACAAGAAAAAAATAAATAAAACGATAGCCATGTAAATTGATAGGTTGTAATTCACAAGCAACGATTATATCATTATTATGTTTGCAAATGTAAATATAAATTTGTATTAAAATACATATACTGTATAGCTAAGATTAATTAGTCATGGTAAAAATTTGTAAAAATGTTAAACGCACCCGCCCATCGATTTGTGTAACGGTTACGTCATTTAATATTTCCTACATATCACAGATTATTATGAACATGATGTGGGATAAAAACTCACTCTGTGATGGAGAATGCAGCTGTCAGCCAACATTTCAAATTGCTGAGGCAAAAATGTCCCGTTTGAGTTTCTGTAGCTAAGCGATATCAAATTGCAAATATTCAGATTAAACTGAGGGAGGGTGTGATAACAGACTGTATACAACAGTTCAGTGAATAAGAAGTTAATATTCTGCCATATTATTGACGTAATAGTGTCAGTTTGTGCTCGGTTTTGCCAAAGAAATACCTTTAAACATGTTCGGTTGCATCAAGCGCTGTGAATGATTCACTTCCTCGTTAAACGGCTACCGCCACCTAGTGGCAGTTAAAAGAGTACTTTCATATTATTACAAAAATGAATAAACAAATTAATTATTGAATGGATAGATCACCCAACTCTGAGAAGTTTGTCATTATTTACTTCCTTTTGTATATAGAAAATATATATTGTGATATTGATAATACATCAACATAATTAACATAACGTCATTTTCATTAATTTGGCCTGCAGTGCTCAAAAGCAAAAAACGGGGGCAAAAACAAGTATATGCTCAGCAGGTAGAGTGAATTTGTGTATTTTTGTCAATAAAATATTATGGGGCAGGACGAGTGCTTGGTAACTTATTTCATTTACACCAGTGCTATGAATGTGAGCATTTGCTGCTCCTCATAGTTCAGAAGTGTCACTCAGGGGAGCTCAGCAGAATGTGTGATGTCATAAACAGAATTCTGTTCTGGAACACAGAAACTGCAGTTCTGATTCTAAACTGTTGTTGGTGTTTGAGGAGTCTAGCGATTGATAGCTACTTTAGTCACTTGACGAATTCATTTTTGGCCTTTAGCGTTCACGATGGCGCTGTTCAGCAGTTTTAAAAAGCTTTTTGACTTTTTTATCCCTTGTTGGTATCGAAGGGAAGCACAGCAATGTGCAGCTCAAGAACTGGCGGCAGTGAATAAATGTTCAGAGAGTGAGGCCTTCACTGCAAATCCCAACACGTGCAGGAAGAAATGCCGCAAGGGGGCTAAAAAGTGCAGAGATGTCAGACCCTTTCTCTTAAAGCTCATAAAGGGAAAACGAGCAAAGCTTCCCAGTGGCTCTGGAGACTTCATCGTTCCAGCTGCTTGCTTCAAGCCCCTGCCACCAGTGAAAAGACCACAAATGTGTCCTGTGCAAGGACCTGAGCAACAGTTTGTCCTGCCTGGGTGTCCTCTATATGTGGACCAGCCCAAACTGCTGGCTTCTCTTCCACATCCTGTTCCTGCACCAGATGAGCTGTTCTCTCACCAATTCTCCACAGTGCATCCTCTGAGGCCCATTCCTGTGCAAGAACTTGAACATGAGTTTGTCCTGCCAGGGTGTCCTATTCAAGTGCATCCTCCCAAACAGCTGACTGTTCTTCCTAGTCATGTTCCTGCACCAGATGAGCTGTTCTCCACAGTCTGCCCCATTCCTCCTCCTCGTGCATGTGCTCCTCTGAGATCAGTGTGTTCTCTCAGCTCATTGTCTTCAAGTTCTGTCAGGTCTGCATCTGGTTTAGACCACATGTTTTCTGATACTGAAGATGAGGAAAGCGAGTTTGCAGAGAACATCCAGACCTTCCTCAAGCCAGAAAGACCCAGACTAATGAAACAGATTCTTGCCTGGGAGGAGGAGGAGGTGGAGCAGGAGGTGCTGGATGAGGAATCATGGACGAGTGAAGTGTTTGAGGACCTCAGTGAAACCGGGGACTCTGAGGCTGAACATGATATCGCCACTCTGACTCCTTTTGATGGTGGTAAGAGCCGGCTCAGTGGGAATGTCCTGGAGGAACCAAAGAACAGGCGAAAAGTGCCAATGGTTCTGTTCACCTGGGCAGAGGAGAAGGTGAAGGAAAATGTGGAGAGGAAACTCCAGAAGGAGAGGGAGAGAAGAGAAAGACAGCTGCTGTATCACCGTTACAGAAATGATCCTAAACTGAAGCACCTGTGGATCAACAAACACAACCACAACTACATATGATGCTGATGCTTATCATCATCCCTCCCCAAAGTATCCCACTTACCCTTCACCCACTGCACAATCCTGCTTGTAAATAAACGCTGTGCAATGGCTGAAAGATCTGTGACTCTTCTTGTTTTTTTTTTTTTTATAAAGCATCATTCAAAAGCATCATATAAAAACACACATAATTGTTTTAATCTTATTCTAAATGCAGAAGCAGGGCTTAAATGATTAATCAAAGTTCACATCAATTAAATTTTAAATTAGCGATGTGTAGGCCCACACGGAATCTGCGCACGCAGAATTCTTCAGATTTTTAGCCCATCTTTAATTCTGTTTATATACTTGTGTATATGTATGTAAATTTATATTTATTCAGTTTTTATATAACTTTAGTATAATTATTGACTAATATGGAAAGTTCATATAATTTATTTATTTATTTATTTTTTTTTTACTTTTTTTTTATACATTAAAACATTTTACAGAACTGAACATTCAATGACAGCAGCGATTATAAAAAAAATACAACAGAAAAAAAGGAACCCTAGATATAAATAAAAACTAATTACAAAAGGAGAAAAAAAAGTACATTATTTTCAGTTTCAAAGGAGCTGGAAATACTATGTCCTATTCAGATACAAAGTAACAGGTGCCAATTTTTGTTTTAAAATATCCATTTTTAATTGAAGTTGAGCAGTCATCTACTCCATTCTATAGATTCAAGTTTTTCTATCCACTGTACTATTGTTGGAGGGTGTGGCTTCATCCAATTTATTATAGTCTTTCTTGCACTAAGTAAAAGTATATGTAGTATATATCTCTGGCTTTTATTATATATATCATGGGGTATCCCTTTAAGCAAGAAAAACAGGGGAGTAAAAGGTAGATCTAACTGCATAATTTTCATTATTTCAATCGTTACCACCTGGCCAAAATGCACGCATCTTCGGACATTCCCAAAATATATGTGTGTGATTACCCACATTCCCGCAACCCCTCCAGCATTCCTCTGACTGTGGACGGTTAGCATGTTTTGACCATCAATGGTGTTCTCCAAAACTTTTTTTTTTTTTTTTTCCAGTCAAACTCTTTCCAATTATGGCTATTGATACCCTTATGATATTCTGAACATATGTTTTCCTCAAATTTTTCATTAAGTTCGGATTCCCATTTTGCCTTAATATGAAGGGTGTTACCTGTTGAATCCAGAATTAGTCTATTATATATCTGTGATATGTGTCTTTTATGTAGTCCTTTTTGGTTTTTTATATCAATAAAATACTGTTCCACATTAGTTGGGACTATTAGTTGGGATATTTGTAATATAGCTTCTTAATTGCAAGTATTGAAAGAAATCGCTTGATGACAACATATATTTGTCTTTAGATAAGAAAATGAGTGCATAGTGTTTTCATTAAATAACTGATCAATCATATAAATTATTTACAATACAGTTTGTAAAATAATATTTTCTATTAGTAGATATATAGAAGACTTGCTTTGTTTACCAAATAAAATGGATCTAATTGGATTTGCATTGTAAACATTAAATACAAGTTAAAAAGGTATTATTTTTTATTTCATATATTAAGGTTTTAGTTATGAAACTCCCAAAATCATTCCGCATAAATCCGCAGATTTTTAACAAAGTTCTGCGCAGAAATAGCAAAAAATGTCAGCAGAATCCGCCTGGCCATAGCGATGTGTAAATGGAGACTTGAACTGTTTTCTTGGTCTTTACAGTATCCAGCAGGTAGGCAAAGTGAAATGTGTTCTGCTTGGTTCCTCAAATACTTTCTTCCCTCATTTTAGCACATCCATTTAATATGATATTAATTCGATTAATTATAGACTAACACATATTTAAAATTGGATTAAAATGTTGTAATCAAGGGCGACACGGCGGCTTAGTGGTTAGCACTGTCCCCTCACAGCAAGAAGGTTACTAGTTCAAGTCCCAGCTAGGTCAGTTGGGTTTTCTGTGTGGAGTTTGCATGTTCTCCTTTTGTAGGTGTGGGTTCCCTCCGGGTGCTCCAGTTTCCCCCACAGTCCAAAGACATGTCCTATAAGTGAATTGAATGAACTAAGTTGGCCGTAGCGTATGAGTGTGTGTGTGTGTGAATGAGTGTGTATGGACATTTCCTCCTTGTACTGTGTTACAGCTGGAAGGGCATTCGCTAAGTAAAACATATGCTGGATAAGTTGGTGGTTCATTCCACTGTGACTACCCCTGAGTGAATTAATGAAATCCGAGAGCTTTCGCATCCTCTAAAAACAACATCGGTTTGGGATTGTCCATAAAAATACAGGAAAAAAAGTCCAGAAAAATGTATTAAATCTTTAAAACAAACCATGTGAACCACATGAAGTGGTTAATTCATAATGTATTTCTAAAATAAGCTATTGATTGTCATGTTATCAGTATTATAAGATTACTTTTTTGCACACATAAAACAAAAATAAGGACTTTTTACAACAGTTTATATTCCTCATTGTCAGTATAGGGCACACATTCACGATAGCGCTGTGCTCTGTATACATTAAGCTCTTTGTTGCCTGCTGGTGTATTTCCTCAGGTGTGCCTGTGCTTTGAAAGACAGAGGCAGGTGTGTTGAGGCAAGTTGGAGCTAAACCCTGCAGGAACACCAGCCCTCCAGGACCGAGATTGGTGACCCCTGATTAAAAAAATAATATCTCACATTATTGTAACATTTGTATAAACTAATTTAATCAAATATCATTTTACACCATTCAAAAGTTAATATCATAGTTGAAAGGGCACCTACTGTATGATGCATAATTAACTTTTCCCCGCCTTCTGAATTGATTGACAGGAGTGTATTAACATGTCTCCATTCAGTAGTAACACAAAACAGGATTTGCAAAGAAACTGGGATTTAAAGATCTGTTCCAACACTCTGTGATCAGCTGCACTTCAAAACAGTTCATGTTTGTAATAAAGAAAATAATCACCACAGCCACATATGGTCAAATTGATTATATAGGAGAATGCTTCGATCATAGAACAGGAGTCCCGGTTTGTGTTTATTCTGGGTTATTTTGTACAGTAGCATAGATTTCGACATTTACTACAAGTAGACATGCAAAAACAATCCAAAGACACATTCTGAAGACGTCAAAAAATTATTTTACCACTTGTAAAAGGGGTAAAATAGGAGCCCTTTAAAGTAAAAGGGCTCACTTCAAAACAGAAATAACAATCAGTCACAAAACGGGATCAACAAATTTTGTCTTTTTTTTCCAAGAGGCCACTTACTTCTCCTCAAAGTCAGGTGTTTGATTATTGCCTTTACATGTGAGAGACAGACAGCTGAACCAAGGGCACAAACACAGAGGCAATGCATCATCCACTCACACAATCTTCCAGACTGGCAGACAGAGACAGTCAGCATCTCCTCAGGGACTCCTACGTGTGCCGTCTCACAAAGACACCTGACAATACTCGGCTCATTCTGCAGCTGCGCTCAGACACATAATGGAACCATCCATCCAGAAAAACTAGGTTGAACAGAATTTTTGCTGAGAATATTTTCAGGAGGTGGTGAGGGATGACTATTTGAAGAAGGAAATGAAAATGAGTCACAGTTTTATGATGCTAGGAGTTTAACAAGGTATGATGATGTGCTTCTGAAAATCATCTTAAAACAAATCAAGCGAATATGAACTCTTATTTTATTTGAATATAAACATTTATTAAGAAATCAGTTTCAATTTACAGTAGGTTCAGATGACGGCTTCTGCAAATGCCATGGCACATTTCAGTTAATCTGATGTTCTTCATTTTAAAAAATGAAAAATGACTTTTTCTGTACAGCTTTGGTAATGTCTGCAATGAAAAATGATGTCATAAAGACAAATTTTGTCCACATGAGACTTCTAGCATTGCTGTGGTGCCATCTAGTGGTTAGTTTTTTGTGGTCACTATAAAATAATAATAAATATTGTACTATAAATTTTTTATTAGATGTACATATATTAGATTTTTTTGGTGAGGAAATTGTTGGGTCAAAAAAAATCTTGTTGGGAAATATTATGAAAATGTAAATTATAACGTATATGTATTGTATTTTGAATCACATTTATTCCTATAATGGCAAAGGGTGTGTGTGAATGGAGGGGGGGGGGGGTCCATGTGTTCTTGTGGGCCTCTTATTATTATCTTATTATATTATTATGACTTATTATATACATTTATAAACCATGATACCAGGATTCTTTTCTGAATAACAGAAAAGCTTTTATTCAAAATATAGATCTTCTGCACCTTTTAAATGGCTTTACTGTCCAAAAACAGTTTACTATATAAATAGTTACTAATACCTTTATTCTTCATTCATCCTGCTGGCATTGCAATCAATCTTTGTTAACAGTATTGATTTCAATATATTCGTCTTATAAATATATTTGTTTTACAACAGAATGGTATTTTTTGTGGTTCATTCCGCTGTTGCGACCCCTAATAAATAAAGGGACTAAGCTGAATGAAAATGAATAAATGGGAATGGTATTTTATCATACATTTTTAACTTTTATTTAATGTTTACATTGCAAATCCAATTAGATCCACATATTTGGTAAACAAAGCAAATATTTTATATGTCTACTAAAAGACAGCAAATATTACTTTACAAACTGAATTGTAAATAAATCATGAACATTTTAATACTGGTATTATTATATCACAATTATATTATAGAAATTAATTTAAAAAAACTGATTAAATATAAATGTACACACATTTACACAAGTAAATACATAGACTCAATGATGGGCTAAAAATTTGCAGAAATCTGCGGATTTCTGCATGTACAGATTCCATGTGTGCCTAGTTATAGCCTACTATATCACAGAACTGCCATAATGTGATTTTAATGATTCCCCAAAATATAATGAATAAATGTATTTAAAGTGTTCTTTGTACAAACAGTGGGGGCAATTGCAAGGATTAAATAAAATTATTCATGTTTTGATATTTATCTGTCATTCAAAGCATCAGGGGACTCAGGCAGACTAAATGTTATCAGTGTCAATCAAATGATTTATTCGATTTTTTTATCCCCTCTCTGCCTCCATAGGCTGTACAGGAGAGAAGGACAGATCGGCTCTCAGCCATGAAGCTTTCCTGCTTATGGCAAACTCCCAGAATGACATGGAGGATTGGGTCAAAGCCATCAGACGTGTCATCTGGGCTCCCTTTGGAGGAGGTAACTCATATTTATGGACCACACACAGTGTGACATGGACACAAATGAATCATTAGCTTCATTCAGGCAACGTCTGCTGCTTTCAAGAAAGCAATACAAAATAAACCAGCAGCAAACTAACTTTACTGCGGTCTCTGGTTTATGCTGCATCGCTCATATACAGGCTAACTAAAATAACAACAGCACCAGCGGTCTGAATGTCAGTGTCTGAACCTTTGGCCATTATGTTACAGTTCTTTAATAACATGGCTTATTTGGGGGGTCTGAATGTAATATTTTAATATACATTTAATGATTTTGAAAATCCACCAAACACAGTCTTTGTTATGTCCTATGATATGCAGTGCTAGCTTAGCTCATAGTCACACAACAGGACCTCTCAGTCTCGCCATTAATATTCAAATCTTACCTCACAAACCTCCAGGTGAAGTAAAAAGGCCAACTTGGTTTGAAAATAAGCTTGTAGATACAAGTTAGCTCAGTCATTAGTTTACAACAAACCTGTGACAAATCGATATGGTCACACAAAACTATTTCTGATAAATTAGTTAAGCTGACATGGTAATCAGTATTGCCAGATATAGCGGACTTTTTACAGCCCAAAACCCGCCCAAAGCACAAAAAAACATTAGACAAACAAAGCCCAAAACATTAGATTAATATACTATTTAACCAACACCAGCAGTCACAGATCCAAAACATAACCATATCAAATTCAAAACCCGCCCAATCTGGCAACACTGATGTAACTTACCGCAGTTGAAAACCAACTTTCCACACAGTAACATTAGGCTATGTTGCTCAAAACAGGAGCTGGAGGGATTTGTTCCCAAATGAATAAGTGTTTTGAATGAATCATTAGCAATCCTGAAAAAAATTACTTTGTTCTAGAAGCAGCTGGTTTAAACAACTTCGTATGACTGACTGAAAATAAGACTCTCTCAAAAAAAACTGTCACCGTATACGCAAAAAAAGATAATATGCAGCTACGGAAATAGTCCACCTAAAATGGAATTTTACTCGTTCTATAGGCTATACAACGAGTATAGCCCCCCACCCCCCCCCCCCCCCCAATATGAGTATAACCCCCTTGAGCTTGATTTCCGTGACCGTCACTTAATTTGAAGAGGACCTATTATGCCCCTTTTTACAAGATTTAAAATACATATCTGATATCCCTGGAGTGTGTATGTGAAGTTACAGCTCAAAATACCCGACAAATAATTTTTATAACTCTTTAAATCTGCCTCTTTTAGGCTTTGATCCAAATTGTGCCATTTTGGTGACTTGCTTTAAATTCAAATGAGATTTTCGAAAGGGGTGGAGCTACAAATGCTTATGTGTCACAACAGCAACAGATTCAAAACAGAACTAACATCTCTATGAAAAACTGAAAATGTCAAAAGAAGTTGCCAGAAGAAGGTAGACTATGGAGACTACCGTGTTCATTTGTGCATCATAAAACTTTACATTTAAAATCCTGTTGGTTGCTGACATTATCTTCAGCAGGTATGGTGTGAAAACTCTAAAGGCGGATGTCTGCTTCTCACTCAGGGCTGTTTATGCTAATAAGGGAGAGATCGTCACTAATGGGCGGGACTTTCACCCTCCGATGACGTACAAAGGGAGAATATCAATCAAAGGTTTCTGTTTCTATCAATTGTGATTATAAAAAATATAATTAATACATTTTTACTAGTAGAGGCTCGCTATATTCGCACAACCTGTTTAAACCCCTTATAGAAGTGGTTTTTGCATAATAGGTCCCCTTTAATGTACCATAACATATATAAAAAAACAATTATTACTTTAAAACAGAAAATAAAAATTGTCCAAAAAGTTAATGTGTAGTGATACACATTAAAAAGCCACAATGCTGTTAATAAACAGTCACCCTAAACAGTACGTCTCTATAAAGAATTGTATAGGCTAAGTAATTCTAATCAAGACATCACCGTGAAAGAATGGGTTAAGCAACATGATACTGTGCAATGACTTACGCTCATCCCACATTCTCTCCATGCACTGAGACTGAATTGTCATTACAGTCAAAGAGGGCAAAAGCAGGTGTGAGTGTGATCTGATAGGCTGCACACACACATTCATTCTCATGCATCAATGTTCACTTGTGCCTGAAGTGGACTGATGCCTATGCCAGCAGGGATCTGTTATGTGTTTCATGCCTGAAATTAGAGCTATCTCTTGTCTATTTGCTCACTATGACTTATGTGTGCTTACTGAAGATTGTAGTATACGAGGCAGATCCAATATATTGCGAGGTAGGATTGAATACTGTCAATTTACCTTGATTTTGTAATAGTAATTGCTTTGATAATATTACAGCAGGTTTATCAGTGTGTTTTGTGCAATATTACAGTTCTGCATGTTTCTCTGGTGCTTGTATTGTGTAGGAATTTTTGGTCAGCATCTGGAAGACACAATACAGTATGAGAGGAAGTTTGGACCTCGACTGGCCCCTCTGTTGGTGGAGCAGTGTGTGGATTTTATACGGGAACAGGGTCTGAAAGAGGAGGGTCTCTTTAGGATGCCAGGACAGGCCAACCTGGTCAAAGAACTTCAAGATGCTTTTGACTGTGGAGATAAGCCTCTGTTTGACAGGTACTTTTTTAACCGAACTAAAACAACGTCAAACTGAGCTGAATAAGATTTTATTTTTTAAATTTGTATGATTAAAAAGTGCTTTAAAAAGAAACATGATTTGACTAGCCTTACAAAATAAGTATTCTTCAAGTTTTGCAATTTTAAGTATTTTTGTAAAGTATTTTAAATATACTTTATGTAGTAAGTGTACTGTTAAAGGTATAGTTCACCCAAAAATGAACACTCTATCATCATTTACTCAACCTTCACTTGACCCAAATTTGTTTGAGTTTTTATTTTTAAATTACCAAAAAATGTTTTATTAAAAAAAGAAAATATTTGGAAAATGGTATTTGTTTTTTCTAATATGGAGGTCAATGGTTACTGGCTTCTAAAAAGAAACTCTTAAAGCTTTGGAACCACTTGATGGTGAGTAAACTTTCTTTTTGGGTGAACTATCTATTTAATGCACTAAGAATAGTACTTGTAAATATACTATTTCAATGCAACTTGGAACTAAACTGGCCCATTTGATAAAAGTATGCTTTGTACACAGTAGAAAACTCTCAACTCCACCCAGTGTATCTACCTACAGTATATCTAGGCTGGCTTAAGCTGATTAAGTGCTTGTCAGTGTGTGCTGGGACAGTTTACCCACACTCAGCTGGTCAGAACAATTAAACTGCATCCCCCTGACTTGTATGTGTGATCTCTTGCAGTAACACTGACGTTCACACAGTGGCATCTCTACTGAAACTCTACCTCAGAGAGCTGCCCGAGCCTGTCATCCCCTTTAACAAATATGAGGACTTTTTAACTTGTGCACAGCTTCTGCTTAAAGATGAAGAAATGGTGAGTGCGCTGCAAGTCTTTCAGATTAGATTTCATAAATTCTCACTGCATTTTCCCACCAAAAACCTTGTTTTCTGGATTTCTAATTATGTTCTTGTGTGTGTCCTAAAGGGGCTCGGTGAGCTTGTGAAGCAGGTCAGCACTCTTCCTCAGGCTAATTATAATTTGTTAAAGTACATTTGCAAGTAAGTTAACAAATCGACATGCCATCAGTTTTCGGTCTATGGTTTTGAAACAATTTCTTTATTGATTTAAATGAATGAGATGTTATATCCTCTATGTTTTCATGTAGATTCTTAGATGAGGTGCAATCACACTCGAATGAGAACAAGATGAGCGTTCAGAACCTTGCAACAGTTTTTGGACCAAATATCCTTCGGCCTAAAATAGAGGACCCTGTTTCAATGATGGAAGGTTGGTACGGATATAGTAGTAAATTTTACAGCTATAAAATGGGATCCAAATCTGTTCCCTTTCTGTTCCCAGGGTTTAGCTCAAACCCCAATTAAGCACAACTGAACTAGGCAAACAAGGTCTTTAGATTCAATAAAACAGATGCTGAGGAGGCCAAGTACAGTCTAAATATGTTCACCTGAGTCGATGTATGTTTGTCATCATTTCAAAGTGTTTGTTTTACTTTCATTTTATCAGAGCAAGCTAAATTCTGGCCTATTGTCTGAAAAACATCACCATCACAGGTGAACAATTAATTTTAGGATGATCTAAGACATGAAGGATTTGTCGATTTTAACCTAACTGCCCGGGAAATGAAGGATGCATTTGGAGGCCATATTTGAAGGAGCCTTCAAAATTGGGACAGCCTTCGTCACACCACAGTGATGCAGTCAGCCTTCTAATGTGGCCTTCAAAGGATGCAGCCTGTGAATTGGGACACAGTTAGATATGGTCTAATTATTGGGATACAAGGGACCATAGCTCTACCACTGAAGAATGGGAAGCAGACAAATTTGATTAGGTCTGCATCACATTGCAGACATAAAAATCAATGAATTTCTTTCAGAGTTGTGCATTTCAAAATGGGAACGGTCAATCACTGTTTGTGGATACCATAGAAATGAATAAGAAGTGCTTTATGCTGTATTCTATACCTGTCACAAAATTGACAGTGACTGCTCTAACATACAAAAAAAAAAAAAACTAAAACAGCATGTAGGGGAGGGGTCCGAGATCAGGGTGTTCTTAAGCGCCCCCTGGAAAAGGAGGAAAAGGGGGAGATGGGGTGGACAGGGGGATTTTTCAAAAATTAAGATATGGGAAGTAAGGTGAAATGGGCGATTTATTGTAGGCTTGGATTAATCTGATTGATATATCGATGATTGCAGACGAGAGACCAGCCGCGATCAATCATGTCACGTGCTCCTCTCGAAATTAGTTCATAAAACTTTACTTAAAGGCAAACAAGCTGAAGATCTTTGAGGAACCAAACCATTTTAGTTCATCAAGGAACCTTTTTGTGATTGTGATTGCCACAAGAATCATTTTTACTAGCATTTTAACATTCTGAAGAACCTTTTTTGGATTAAAAAAATCAAATGAATGTCAAAGGTTCTTTATGTACCCCTTGACATTATTAGAGAACCTTCAGACAACCTTTTCGCAAAATAATAAACCGTGTCCCAGAAAAGCTGGGAAACATTTAATTCAATGTTCCATTTCATTCAATGTTACATGCTTGTGAGATGATCTTCCCATTCCCACATGGACTGCGGATTCACTGATATCCTTCAAATGACCTTAACCCCAGTGAATAAAATCAAGACCACCTTTTGAAGAGCTTTGTTCTAGAAGAACCCTCCCTCTCTCTTATAAAAGCACTCTTACTCTAGCACTAAATTCTCTGAGCACAAACATGTTTCTTTGTATAAGCACTTCTTGTGTGTATTTCCAATTCTTGTATTATCCCTGAATGCCTCCTTGTAAGTCGCTTTGGACAAAAGCGTCTGTTAAATGACTAAATGTAAATGTAAAAGCTGTTTATTCAGCATAGTGAAGCCTCTCGTCCATTGACATTCATCCTGGTCTCCTTCTCTGCAGCACAGCTTTGACAGAAACTTCCATACAACTGTGTTGGAGCTGGTTATTGTTAATACCATCACATATTTCCCCTTGAGGAGCAGATTTGAACAACACTGTGTTAGAAACTCATATCTAAGCAATTTAAATCTGTTTTTAGGAACCACCCAGGTGCAACAACTAATGACGGTGTTGATCAGTGAACATGAACGTCTGTATGTGGGAAACGAGAGAGATGTGTCTTCTGAACAGACTGGAAGTTGTCTTCGAGGCCAGCGTGGCATGGTAGAGTGGATTTCTGATGAGGAATTGCTGAACTGCTCGTCGCCGAGTCAGATATCCAAAGTGGTAGAAAGTGTATCTGGCAGTGCCACGTCTTTAGATGTCAATACGGGTGCTCCCACCACTGCCAAAATGACACCTCAGGGAAAAGTCGGACTGACAGTCAGCCCTAGCAAACAAGCGAAATCCCTCCCATCCTGGAAATACTCCTTCAAGAGCGGAGGGGTACGAGCTCAGCCTGCGAAAATCGGAGGCTCGTCTGTAGATGTGTCCACTTTGCCCAGTACAGGCAACTGGTTCATGAACGGCATTTCTTCATTGCGCAGCCACCGGCGTACGTCATCAGGAGAGCGCATGGGCAAGGATTCAGCCTTATCGCATCGTCTGTCCACTTATGACAATGTAACCTCATCCAGTCTTAGTGTTCCCAGCGTCGCCAGTACACCCTGGTCCACATCCTCGTGTGAGATCCTAGTGGGCGACTCTGTGGGCAGTGACCCCTCAGGACTGAACTCCGTTAAGGACTGGTCTGTCCAAGGGCAAAGTGAAGACAGGAGTTCAGAGGTCACGGAGAGCAGCGAGGCACTGGAAATGTGTGTGAGTAGCGCTGGATGCAGCGAGAATGGAAATGTTGAAGATAAGGGGAACGTCACAGGAGATAATGACACTAGCACGACAGCACTTAACAGCCTGGTAGCAGAGCTGAAAGGCGAGTTGAAGAAACAGAAGGCCAACTATGAATCAAGAATACGAAGGTATGTTTGACATCCACAGCATATTGATTATATGTATTTATCTTGACACATTACAGGGGAAATTTAGCTAATTCAATTGAGCTTTCTAGGCTACAAGGTAGCTTAGTGATTAGCACTGTTGCCTCACAGCAAGAAGGTCGCTGGTTTGAGTCCCAGCTGGGTCAGTGGGCTTTTCTGTGTGAAGTTTGCATGTTCTTCCTGTGTTCATGTGGGTTTCCTCTGGGTGCTCTGGTTTTCCCCACAGTCCAAAGACATGCACTATAGGTGAATTGACTAAAATAAATTCACCGTAGTGTTATGAGTGTGTTTGTGTGAATAAGTGTGTATGGATGTTTCCCAGTACTCGGTTGCAGCTGGAAGGGCATCCGCTGTGTAAAACAAATGCTAGATAAGTTGGAGGTTCATTCCACTGTGGTGACCCCTGATAAATAAAGGGACTAAGCTGAAGGAAAATTAGTGAATAAATTAAGTGAGCTCACCAGATTTTATGTTGCACTTTTATCATCATTCCGAAAATTATAGGATCTTTTTCAAAGTTTAAAGGGAAAGTTTACTAAAAAATGAAAATTTACTCACCCTCAGCATGATTCCAAACCTTTAAGAGTTATATAATAATATATTTTAAAGAATGTTACAAACCAGTAACAAAACAAATACTATGGAAGTCAATGGTTACTTATTTTGTGCTCAACAGTAAGAAAGAAACTCAAAGAGATTCGTGACAAGTGAAGGCTGAGTATATGATGACAGAATTTTCAGTCTTGGGTGAACTATACCTTTAACTATTTCAATGTATTTTGATTCCTGTTGTAATGATTCTATGTGTGTAATTACCTTTTAAACAAAACAATGTAGGATGGGACCCTGTGCCTTATTTTGTTGGTTGATTTTGTTTAGAAAGATGCTTGGATGTGGATTTTGGTCAAATTGGTTTGTTTAAAATCTGTGTGAAATCAAAATGTACAATGTTTATTTTGCTAGCACACATTGTTAATCTTAATGTGAGCAATAGATCTTTGCAAGTTAATTTACTGAAAAAAAGCAATTTTCGTCACCTTTAATCAAAGTCTGAGCATTTAATTCTGCGTTTGGACTGGTGATCTTTCTCTGTTGACATCAGTTTGATGACTTCAGCCACAATATTATTAACCATACCCCTCTTGTCATTAGTTTGCTGAGGAAATGATGCACAAAAAGAAAGCCCTTCCTCTTACTCAACCTCCATTTCTGTTGGATTTACATTAACATACTGAAAAACAGTCTCATTAACTTATAGTTCGTGCAGACTTTAAGGAATACAATAGCTCAACCAATGGTATGTATGGTCTGAGTTTGGGGCGTGGTTATCTTTCTCAATAGATAGTACTATAATAGAGTACTTTAATGTATGCATTGTACATTGATGATCGGGGGGTTGGATATATTGAGTGGTTCTCAATGACATTTGTGATATTAAATATACAGTGACAGGTTTGCATTCTTACACCTATTAATGGATGACCATGAAAGACTGCACATATTTTTTATTTTACTGTTTAACTGCCATGTGTGAGCCAGTGTGTGATCAAACACAAACTATGCATCTAGTTTTACAGACACCTACAGTACAAACCCCTATTTTGCAAGAAATATGATATGTGAATACTTATGCTGCCTAGATTTGCCAGCTAAATTAATTTTTTTGGCGCAGACATGCATTGACAATGTTATAAACCATTATAAGGATGGTTAAATGTATATCGTTATCTGTTATTTTATTTAGTAATACTATTTAAGATACAGATCAGAGCAAACTATTTCTTCACTTTTAAAGGACAGATCCCCCCACACATCTTGCTTTGATATTCTTCAGGGGGGATTAAGCGTTAATTGGGGGGTCAGAGCCCCCCTTAACAAAAGCATATGGAATTGAAAATCAAAATCAGAGCTCCATTTTTTTACAGGTCTATCTTTGAAGGTTTAGGAGTAATAGAAGAGTTAAGACGCGAAAACCTCTAAAGGCCATCTGAAATGTTCTCCTATGGGCATTTTTCTTAGCCTCATATGTTTATGTTCAGTTATTTCACTTTAAATGCAATTTATTCATCTTTATAAAAATAAAATTTCTGAGCCTACTTACAGGAGTTGGAGAAAAATGCTAATTTTATCATAATTAGATTTTTAATTCTCAAATGCCATTTAGAGGTTTTTGCATCTAAACAAAGGGTGCTTAGTTTAGCGGGGTTTTTTTTTTACTTTCTTTAACACGCCTGCCTGGAAGTTTCTAGCATACATAGAAAGAGCTTGATCAGCTGGTTCAGGTAACTAACTGGGGTTGGAACTAAACTCTCTAGGACACGGGCCCTCCAGCACAGAGTTTGGGCGCCCCTGATCTAAACTCTTCAACTGTAAAAAAAACAATGACAATACTTTTAAAATGCATCTGTTATCATTTCTTTTTTAAGGCTAGAGGAATCAAGTGTCACTTTGCACAAGCAAATGGAGAGGCTGGAAGAGGAGATGGACCAGGAGAAGAAGAAGTATCGCATGTTGGAAATTAAACTGCGCAATTCTGAACGTGCTCGCGAGGACGCAGAGACCCGCAACCGCTTGCTTCAGAATGAGATGGAGGAATTCTTCTCCACTCTGGGGGATCTTACACTGGGAACAAGAACAAGCAAAATTTGACTGGCAGCCCTGCTTATTTAACTCTGAGAGACTTCTGTGTTTGTTGTAGATAGAATTTCAAAATCTCGTTGCTCATGCATCATGGGTACTCAGAGGTCATTTTGTGCCGTTTTATTTTTTTTAACGGCAATTTGATTATGTGTAGCATTTTCACCTTTCTCTCTGATCCTCAGACTTACAGTTTTAAATGGATAGTTCACACAAAAATACAAATCCTCTGATTATTTAAACTTTGTTCTCAAGCCATAAACTGTTTTGTCTGCAAAAAAACCAAACAAACAGAAAAATTAATTTTGTGTGAAAAACAAATGTAAAAAAAATCGGACAACTTGCCCCTGTTATTTGTAAATAATAACAAGTTATTTTGGGGTGAACTATTCCTTTAAGGTTCAGTCCAGTTATTACACTGAAAATAAAATAATTGGATTTACTCATTTTTGGGGGGTAAGTGGTTGCAAACAATTTATACTGGTTGAATGTAAACAAACAAATAGACCCTTTTCAGTAAGGGAAGTTGTCAGTGTTGCCAGATGGGGCGGTTTTGAATTTGATTGTGCTGGTGCAAAAAGGCATAGGCGGATTGACAAAATTTGGGCGGTTTTGGGACGTAAATTTTATATGCAACTTATTCAACAAAACCTAACCGTGTGCTCCTACTCCATTCAGTTTATATAGTGACCAGTGCATAGTGCAAACCATGTAGGCCCACAAATAAGAGGTGAAGGAAAGTTGTATCAAAATTTGACTCCCCTTCGCATGCACCGCATCACACATCGCCTGCAGTAAAACCCACAAGGGTTTAATCATGACACTTCAATCGATAATTTTTTTCACAGTTGACAGCAAGAACAAACATAGAAGCTTTGTCTGGTTGACAAGCAGCACCAAATTAAGTTCAAGAGAATTATAAACGCTAAATAGGAAGAATTTATACAACATTTCAAAAGTAAAACATACGTTAACATTAAGTGCAGTGTGCGGGTGAGAGGGGGCAGTGTTTCGATGACACCTGGTTATGTGGTTCTGTGACTGCTTGCGTTGGTTGCTGTATGTTTTTAAATTATGACAGTTAAAGTAACTAGGTTAATTTTGGTTAAAATAAATTAATTAAATATGATTATAAAAAATTGGGCGGTTTTTTTGAGTGTTTTAGAGGGTTTGGGACAGTTTTTGGGCCAGAAAAAGTCAGCTATATCTGGCAACACTGGAAGTCGTCAAAGTTGAGTAAACTTAGAGTGCAGTGAATCGGGGAGTTCAATTTTTTTACAACCCTATTTGCTGAAATAATAAAAGAAGAACTCCACGATGGTGTTATCAAGACTTTCAAAAAAAGGAAAAAAAAATGTTTACGGATGTTTACATGTGTGGAGTCCCGTGAAGGAGCTCCGGATGGAGATCTGTTGTTTTGTGTTTACCTTATGATTAAAGTTGTTGCACGTCCGCCGGTTCCCGCCTCAAAGTAAGCGAATTTGAGCCACTTGAACATTAAGGAAGCGTTCAGAAAAAAAACAAAACACCAGCGAAGAAACTCGACACAGAGGAACATAAACACCTACTGCCAGCTAGCGTTTCGGAAGTGTATTGCAGAGCAACAGAAACAGCACGCAGAAGTATAAATGCATGGCTACGTGCAAGGCTTGCGCTGTAGGTCACGCCGACCACTTGATGCAGAAGTATAAACCAGGCTTAAAAAGCATTGGATGCAGCTCAGATTGCGCTGCACCAGGTCTGCATCCAGACCCCCTCGGTTTGTGAGCACAATTTAGTGCACACAGCATGTCATATCATCTGATAATTGTAAAAAATAATTACAAAAGGCAACTGACTGTTCAAAGCCACATAAAACAAAAGTAAAATATGATGTATATGCCGAGTTGAGCGGCTAATCAAATCAGTTTCAGTTACTTCTGTATTTGCTTCACGAGGGAGAGCGGGAGGTTGCCGCTTGGTCATAACAGTCTTGTGAAAACTGTCCACTCTTAAGCCTGTTTCACACCGCAAGCGTCAGCAGCGCGTGTTTTTTCGGCGTCCATGTTAGCCAGCGCCGGGACGAGGACGCACTGGGGTGCTGTTTTTTCACATGTCAGTATTTATGAATAGATTACACCAAAAAGAACACGAGTAATCTTGACAAACTATACATCAGTCTAAAGCTACAACCCTCAAGCAGCCAATACTGCAAATTGTTTTTCAATGGGAAGCTTATGAAAGAATGTATTTGCTAAATTTGTGCACAAAACGCGTATTAGATATGGAATATCATCGTCATGACAAGACACACGCATTCACTGATGTACATCACGGTTTATTTTGAAAGGTAGGAGTCCACAGTACACCACATGCAACACATTTAGTCCAACGACACAATAGTTTTGAATTATGGATGGTTATTTAAGTCACCGTTTCTGCCGGAGACCTGTTGTTTACATTGTTTACCATGTTACTTACACGCGAAAAAGGTGTCTTTGTAGTAAAAAGCAAGTCAATGTCATAGCTTACAGTGTTACAGATAAAATGAGCTGTTGAACATTGCTAATTGTTGTTTAAATTCAGCCCATATAAATTGTTTGCAACCAGTTACCTCAAATAAATTTAGTAAATCCATTTCTTTAATGTAGTAGTCATCACTTGCATAAGCTGAAAATACCAAAGCATGACTTTTCTGACTGTTTTGCGATATTGGCAGTTCGTGGTAATGGCATTTCCTGTTAATGCATGGTAAGAAAGTAGTCCTGCTGAGGTTTTGATGAATTTGTCACACAGTCATTACCATACACAAGCTGCATCTTATCACACTGTGCCTCACACTACCAGACATAGACATCAAGTCACACAGGCTCATATAGATTACAAACTTCACCAACTCGTTTCAGCAAGTCCCTTTATTGTAAGTAGAATGCACTATGGGATAAAATACTTTTTCAAAAATAGATGTGGTGACACCATCCCAAGTGTACAATATTTTAAGTTAAACTGTACTTCAGCCACAAGATTTCCAAGGCTAGGATTTATTTAAGCTTATTAATGAACTATTTCTCAGGTGGTGTTTTTTTACACTCGACGATGGATGAGTGTCTTTATATAAGATAGACGATGGAACTAAAGCTGACATATACTTGAATGTGTTTTATTTCAATATGCACATATGTTATCGTTTTGTTTTTTGATTGATTGCTGAATGCAGAAAGTGCCAAAGTAGAGGTTTCCAAATAAAAAAAGGGGTTTTATTTCAGATAAAGACTGATTAGTCTTTGAAATAAATCGCAGTTGTCATTAAAACTGCAATGTTGTAACTTTTTATGATGCATCAAGAAAAGTCTGAAGTGGGATTATGATTGATATTAAAATTGAAGAATATACTGACTGAAAGCAGTGGTGTACACTTTTTATATATTCAGGATGTTTTCGATCAATCTATCAAACCTTTTTGACATCAAAAATTAAAGTGAAGTTTCATAAACCAAATTTCGAGAGGAGCACGTGATATGATTGAGCACGTCTGGCCACTCATCTGTAATCAGTAATAATCCAATCAGAGCGATCCTAGTTTACTATAAATGGATCATTTTCTCCCTAATGTTTTATCTTCATTTGGAAGAATCCCCCCTTCCACCCCTTCTCTCCTCCTTTCCTCCCTTTTCAAAAGGGGGAACTCTCGAGACCTACCTGATCTCGGATCCCCTGATATGCTTATCGACCGGGCGGGAGCCCTGGGCTCAAAGATCTCCGAGCTCAGGGTTCTCTCCCGGGACAGCATGCCAAACCAGCTTTATACGCCAAGCATATCTAAGTGGGAACTCTTGAAATATAAATAAAACAATTGTGCAATTTGAACAAGTGATTTTACAAAGTGCATTAAATGTAGGTCGTGTCTACTTAATATTTCAAATAACATTGTAACATCAGCGCTTTATGCATTTTGCTGTGTCTTTTCAGAAGACTGAAAACCACCGAAATCATATGAATTTTCTTTCCTTTAAACATATCTTCCCTTCTTTCAACAATACAAGAGTGTGTAAACATGACAAAATTGTACTTATGGCTGATTTCCCCTTTTAATATTTAATAATTTACATTGCTCAGCAAATATAAGTACACCCCTCACAAATCTCTCATTTAAATGAATATTTTATATTGGAAGCTTTACAATATTGTATTTGTGCATAGACATTTTATTAGTCTGTACTGAAGCCAATCCTGGAACTTATCTAACAAAATAAGTTATGATAATGGTCCAAGGTAGTACTCCCAAATATGTATGTTGTAGAAGAATATGACCTACAAAATGTAAAAAGAGCCAAATCTATAGAAACAAAAAAACGTTGAAATTGTCGTTTGCAATTTTTTTCTCCAATATTTTGCAGGAATTTAAATGTAATATCTTTATTTCTAAATAAATTTGGTGACTAAAGTATTTTTTAAATAAATATATTTGTTTAATAAATCTGTTAAATATCTTATTTTAATAAATAATAAATGTTTAGTTTACATGCACCAAAATACATTGCCTATATCCAGAGAAATGGATACAAATATTCATCTTCAAAATGAGGTGTACTCAATTATGCTGAGCACTGCATGTAGAAAGCAGCAATAATTGCCTTAAAATAGTTCACAGTCGGAAAAACAAGCAAAATAAGAGTCTGGAAGTGACCATTTTTTAATGGGTGAGCTTTTTACATAATTTGAAAGCTGAATAAACAGGCGCTGCGAGACAACTATTTGAAAATCTGTAATCTGAGGGTTTGAAAAAAATCTAAATATTGAGAAAATTGCCTTTAAGAATGTCTAAATTAAGTGTTCAGCAATGAATACTACTAACAAAAAATTATGTTCTGATATATTGCAAAATGTCTTAGTGGAACATGATCTTTACTTAATTTCAAAATAGTTTTTGGTATAAGAGAAAAATCTATAATTTTGGCTATTACCAAAAACATCCATAAATTCTGACTTATACTTCTGCATCAAGCGTAGCAAAGTCCTCGCCGTGGTCGTTGCCAACACTCGCCTCTCAAAAAAATTTAACTGTCGCAACAACACATAGCGCAAGCTCTGTGATTGGTCGGCTTGGTAGTGCTGATGAGTATGGGGGGGGGGGGACCGAGAGCCGCGCGAACCTGTTGGAGAGAGTGTTTACAAGTGTCGAGTCTCGTGAAAGAGGTCCAGATGAAAAGTTTTGTTTTGCGTTTACATTATGATTAAAGTGACAGTTCTCGCCTCAAAACGAGCAAGTTTGAGCTACTTCTGCATTAAGGTAGCGTTCAGAAAAAGCAAAACACCAGCGAAGAAACTCAACACAGAAGAACATAAACACCTACTGCCAGCTAGCGTTTCAGAAGTGTTATTGCAGAGCAATACAAAACACAAACAGCGCGTAGAAGTATAAATGCACAACAACACACACACGCCGATCAGTCGACGCAGAAGTATAAACCAGGCTCAAGACTGCTTTTGTAGTGAAGTCCTATATACAAATAGGGAAAAAAATGAAAACAATTTCCTGGAGATAAGAACAGACAAACAAGCAAAGCCATTTTTCAACTGTTTATTTCCATTGTTCCAGTTGTTATGATGTTAACAGTTGAAGTTCAGTGCATTCTAATGAGGTGGTAATCTGCTAATCCTAACAGAAAACAACTGCATCGGTCTGTGAAGTCTAATAAACCCAGCACCACGATCTTACACTTCTTGTACAGTATTTAGGATATATATCAAATGCTAAGCAGGTCATGCAAGATCCGTCAAGACTGGGCATGAGAATTTCTCCTCTCCATTTTCCTTTTTTTCTTCAAACAAAAAAATCAATATTTTCACACAGATGTCGAGTCTGACACAAGATGGTTCATCGTTCAGCTTTTGAGAGTTACCGCACATTAGCTGAAAACAAACAAACAAAAAAAACGCTCTAATCGAAACAAGGACACTCGTTCATTGAATTGTATAAACATACATACAGTACATTCTCACCGATTCACACTTTAAAACTAAATAGACACTTGAACACTCCTATTCCTCTGAATAAATAAATAAAAGGAAATAAAGGTTACAGTAATACTTGTAAAATGTGAGCTGTATGGCGTCAGTGTGAGGTAGTTCAGACTCGACCTTCAAACGGCTCTTGTGTTTTCGTGCTTAAAACATGTTAAGAACAGGCAAGGATGTAGGGCTTTAAATCATTGCCATTGTTAAGAGCACTTCAAAACAAAACAATAATATAAAATAATAGCAAAATACTTTTTTTTTTTACCCTGTGCACAGGTAAAAAAAATCTAGTGGGCTAAACTCCATGTCAACAACATTCAGATTCCCACTTTCCAGTCCTCAACTATCCAATGTTCAGTCTCTCATGTTCACATTCAAAAGCAAATATAAAAGAAACCCACTTCCCTGATATATCTTCACCTTTTAGATTCGTGCCATTCAATGTCTCAAATGCGCATACAGTGCATCCGGAAAGTATTCACAGCGTTTCACTTTTTCCACAGTTTTTTATGTTACAGCCTTATTCCAAAATGGACTAAATTCGTTTATTTATTCAAAATTCTACACACAATACCTCATAATGACAATGTGAAAAAATATATATTTTTAAATTTGTTTGCGAATTTATAAAAAATAAAAAACCTGAAAAAAAAAAAAAAAAAAAAAAAAAAAAAAAAAAAAAAAAAAAAAAATCGCATGTACATAAATATTTACAGCCGTGAAGCTCTAAATTGAGTTCAGGTACATTCTGTTTCCACTGATCATTCTTGAGATGTTTCAGCAGCTTAATTGGAGTTCACCTGTGGTAAATTCGGTTGATTAGACATGATTTGAAAAGGCAGACACCTGTCTATATAAGGTCCCAGGGTTGATAGTGCATGTCAAAGCACAAACCAAGCATGAAGACAAAGGAATTGTCTGTAGACCTCCGAGACAGGATTGTCTCGAGGCACAAGACTGGGGAAGGTTACAGAAAAATTTCTGCTGCTCTGAAAGTTCCACTGAGCACAGCGGCCTCCATCATCTGTAAGTGGAAGATGTTTGGAACCACCAGGACTCTTTCTAGAGCTGACCGGCCATCTAAGCTGAGTGATCGAGGAAGAAGAGCCTTAGTCAGGGAGGTGATCAATAACCCGATGGTCACTCTGTCTGAGCTCATGGTGGTGGCAGCATCATGCTGTGGGGATGTTTTTCAGCAGCCGGAAATGGAAGACTAGTCAGGATAGATGAATGCAGCAATGTACAGAGACATCCTGAATGAAAACCTGCTTCAGAGTGCTCTTGACCTCAGACTCAACATGAATGAATGTCTTTGAGTGGCCCAGCCAGAGCCCAGACCTATATCCTATTGAACATCTCTGGAGAGATCTGAAAATGGCTGTACACCGTCACTTCCCATCCAACCTGATAGAGCTTGAGAGGTACTGCAAAGAGGAATGGGCAAAATTTCCCAAAGACAGGTGTGCCAAGCTTGTGGCATCATATTTAAAATAACTTGAGGCTGCAATTGCTGCCAAAAGTGTGTCAACAAAGTATTGAGCAAAGGCTGTGAATACTTATGTACATGTGATTTTTCAGGTTTTTTATTTTTAATAAATTTGCAACAATTTCAAAAAAATCTTTTTTCACATGGTCATTATGGGGTATTGTGTGTAGAATTCTGAGGAAACAAATTTAATTAATTTTGGAATAAGGCTGTAACATTAAAAAATGTGGAAAAAGTGAAGCGCTATGAATACTTTCCAGATGCACTGTACGTACAGTAAGTCAATCCCCAATACAAAAGATCCTATTCACTTACAGCACATCACGTGCCATAAAAGACCTTCTAATCTGACGAGGGACACAAAAATACACTAACAAAGCAAAGATGATTTCCAAATTTGGTTCATTTCACTGTTATATATAAAAATTAAATAAATAAGTAGCTTAATGACTCTAATGGATTATAGAAATGAATCTTTGTTGGTGTTCTGAATAAGAATAAGAATAAAATCATTTGTCAGAAGGATTCAGACTGAACAAGCCTTTATATAAAGGGCTGAAAAAAATTTGTTACTGTAAAATGCAACATACAATCGCAGATGTTAAAGGGGGAAAACTCATTTAAATAATCTTTAAAAAAAAGGTGCTGAAATCCTAGTTTATTAGGACTAGAACACCGGAGACAAACGTACATGTACGTCACATTTCACAGTCAACCAGAAAATTAATCAGCAGCAAAACTATTCATGAAACTAAAGAACGGCCTGGTAAAATAAATCAATGTACATATAAAAATATTTTTTCAATGTTGCGAGTTCTCTAAACGAAACTGTACAAAAGTCAAATCAAATATGCTCTTCACCAATATGGAAATCGTGAGCCAGAAAAAGCCACCTCAAGCAAGTTACGTACTTAAATAACTACGACTTTATCAATTCTGTGCAATATGGTTATGTCCATTTTAAAACGGACTGCTTTCTAATGTTTTTCATATCCCAAGTGTCCAAAACAAAAGATATACATAGACCAGAAAAAAAAAAACGACTCAAAATAAATAAATCTGAGAAAATATATTCACAATTCAATCTTTACAGATTACCTTTCAAAAAAAATCACTCTACGACGACATGACAAAATACTCTACATGTAGCTTATAAAAGAAGTGTTTGTTTTGTTAAGGAGCTCACTATCATCGGTCTGTTAGGGCTGCTGCTGCTAGAAAGATCAAACTGTATAGTGATTTACAGCATCTAGAGTGCAACTCAAAAATAAAAGCCAAATCAGACCCGAAAGAACGTATTAGACTGGCCTAGATCTGATACCATGCCACACAGAGAGCGACTCCAGGGGAGGGTGATAGTCATCTGCAGCAGCTCAGGGGTCCCGCCGAGGCCTCCAAGCTGCTGTCTGTGTCCGAGGCCACGGTGGGCTCTGTGGACATGGAGGAGACGTCATTGATGGAGGATGAGGATGAGGGCTGGGGTGAGCCGTTGATCACTGCTGCACCTGTGCTATGACAAACACATCTGTCACTTACATTATACGCTCAGAAGCGGACATTAAATGCAGAGGTAGGAGGAGTGTTGCAATAAGATGCAAGCATGATGGGCACTGATGAAATGGATGGGATGCACTGTATAATGTGGAATGTAATAAAATTTGGAGGGTATAAATCAAAAATAGGAATGTAAACCTGGGGGCGTTATACAGAAGTATTATAACTTTAAAAGCTTATACTATCTTTTGATTTCTGTCAGGACCACATTTAGGACAAACACTATTACAGAACATTCATTCATTCATCCATTCATTTTCTTTTCGGCTTAGTCCCCTTATTAATCTGGGGTCGCCACAGCGAAATAAACTGCCAATATATCCAGCACGTTTACACAGCGGATGCCCTTCCAGCTGCAACCCATCACTGGGAAACACTCCTACACTATGAACAGTTTTATCTTTCCCAATTCACCTATACCACATGTCTTTGGACTGTGGGGGAAACAGGAGCACCTGGAGAAAACCCACGCGAACGCGGGGAGAATATGCAAACTCCACACAGAAATGCCAACTGACCCAGCTGAGGCTCGAACCAGCGACCTTCTTGCTGTGAGGTGACAGCACTACCTACTGCGCCACCGTGTCGCCTCTATTACCGAACAGTATTTCCTAAGCGTGTTATCTTATCTAATTACACGGCTGCCTGCAATACTTGATTCTGACTGAACTGCTGAAACACTTTCACGTCGGTTTGGCGCCATCTTGTTACTGAATAATACATAGGTTAGTGTATGCTCCATTCAGCTTTTTTGTTTCTGTCAGCTTTGCCTTTAATTAAAGAATGAATATTATGTCTTCGAATAATGTTTGTCTAATTTGAAGGTTTTGTGGCAAGTAGTCATGTAATAAGCGGGATAAAGTACATCCAGGTGGCTGTTTTACAGAATTAAACCCTTCGGGCTTAAACAATAACACTCCGTCGTTAGCACAATAATTTCTATCAGCTTTGTTTTTAATTAAAGAATAAATCAACTGATATGGCTAAGAACAATGTTTGTTGTCCAATTCTATGGTTTGTGGTAAGTAGATGTGTAATTAGCAAGATAAAGTACAGCCATGCTGTTGATTTTGCAGAACAAAACTGTTAAGCCTGTCAGGTTTATTCCACAATAACAACTGCATGGATGTAATTTATTTTTTAACTACAGACACCGAAACATCATAACTTGATTTTTAAAAAACCTATAAACTGTCCAAACTTCAGGGCAACTACCGCAACCCGGCTGTCCTAACTTTGAAATTATTCTAAAGCTAATGGAAGAAAAATGCTTGTAATTGCAGTCCAACAATGTCATTACATTAACTGATGACTGAAAATTAAGGTTTTTGGCAACAGACATGAGAGTTGATAGTCAAGCTTGATGACACAATTTAAGATTTCCTAATTAGAGATAAGATACGATTTTTTCAAGATGTGAAAATGTGTCTGTAGTGACTGCTAATATTAAGACACTGTTTATTTAAATTTTCATTATTTTGTTTATTTATCACTTAAATAAGATTCAGCTTTTATTTCAACTTTTTTATTTTTCCATTTAGAGGTAAAAAAAAAAAAAGAATGAACAGCTTCGATATTTCATACACTCTTTAAGAGGTTAAAGATTATTTATAGGCATTGATGCTTCCATGAAGAATCTTTAACATACAGTACATGGATTCTATCCATTCAACATTTTTTTATAGAGCTAAAATGTTTTTGACTTTTAAAAAGTTCTTCACCATAACAAAAGCTGTTCTTTAAATAACCATTCTGTGTGATTATTCAAATGTTTCTTTTTCCCTCACAAACAATAAATGTCATATAAAAAGCTCAACATGACTTCATGGTCTAAGACCGCCATATAAAAAGGCCATGTTTTATATACAGTTTATTAAAAATAGATATGCTATGTACAGATTATTCTGCAGTCCCTAGAACGGCTAATTTTGTAATGCTTTTCTCAAAACTTAGGCATTATTTGATCATTTTTTTGATCATACACACACACAGCTGAATTATTGGCCCCCCTTTGAATTTTTTTTTCTCTTTTAAATATTTCCCAAATGATGTTTAACAGAGCAAGGAAATTTTCACAGTATGTCTGATAATATTTTAAAGGAAAGTCTTATTTGTTTTATTTCAGCTAGAATAAAAGCAGTTTTTAATTTTTTTTAATTATTAGCCCCTTTAAGCTATATTTTTTTCGATAGTCTACAGAACAAACCATCGTTATACATTAACTTGCCTAATTATCCTAACTTGCTTAGTTAACTTGCTTAGTTAACCTTAGTTAGCCCTTAAATGTCACATTAAGCTGTATAGAAGCGTCTTAAAAAATATCTAGTCAAATATTATTTACTGTCATCATGGCAAAGATAAAATAAATCATTTATTAGAAATGAGTTACTAAAACTATTATGTTTAGAAATGTGTTGGAAACACCCTTCTTTCCTTTAAACAAATTGGAGGAAAAAATTAAACAGGGGGGCTAATAATTCTGACTTCAACTGTATGTATAATATATAATAACTATATGTATACATACATAATACATACATACATACATACATACATACATACATATATATATAAAATCCTTAGCATGCAGTCCTGATATTGCAAAAATAAAAGTCAATTTAAGCAAATTGATCAGCAGAAACTTGTCTAACTAACCTAGGGGGGAGGGCTGACCTCGAATAACACCATTCTTCATCCGTTCTTCCCAATCCAGCACTTCTTTATAAATCAGTTCTGATGATGAAAAACACAGTATAATTACACTACCGTAAACAACCCTATATTATTAAACACTACATTACACACCATATATCCATCTACAATGGACATATTTATAGAAAACAAGCATTATAAATATATTCATGTTGCACAAAAGTTAGTTTCACTTCAAATTTAAATAAATCAACCTGGGTGAATATAAATAAAAAGAGACAGTAATATAACTAGTAAAAATGTACATGAAGCTAACTTGATAGTGAACTTGATCTTTAATTATACACTTGACTTGTTTAATTGATATATTTTAGCTTAAATTAATTTAATTAATTACATTTCCCAATCCCAACACTATGCCACACTGCATAGTTGGAGAAACAAAATGGAGAGCTTGAAAACAGTTGAACTACTGTCAAAAAACTAGATAATTGAAATGCATTGTCAGGAACTCTCCAACATTGGACAGATGAACGAAGTCATGGAAACTGGCAGGACCGAAGATCCCCAGCACACGCTCTCCTCCATGAGTCAAAAGAAATATCAATCTTTCTAATTTAAGCAGCTGCCGTCATACATTTAAACACGCTGAAGAGCTTATTAACACTATTCAATCAGGTGACCCCTGCGGACAAGATTTCGACCGCGTGTGCAGTGAGCAAATGATGTGCATTCTCAACCTCTGGCACTTTCCTTTGCATCAGATTTCACACAGCGAACATTAAAGTCAGAAAAACAAACTACCTTTCCACTCCTCCACTGTGTGGTCCCTCTCATCGAGCTGTTTGTCTGTGATCAGAGGAGAAGGCTGAAGAGAGAGAGAAAAAAAAATATTATAAAGTAAGATAAGATAAATAAATAAATAAATAAATAAAAAAAAACTAATCAATGTGGCATATAGGCTACTTAATAATGAAAAAATATATGTAATAATAATTGAAAGCTTAAAGTCCAAAATGTTTTTGTTCAGTAGAAGTATTAGTTAAACTATTACAGACTGGAAAACATGAGGTCAGAAAAAGTGTTTTCTTTTTAATTAATACTGTTATTAAGAACATATTAAATGGCTCAAAAGTGATAATGATATTTATTTTGTTAAAAAAGATTTATCTTTAAAAGAATTGTTTTTTATTTGTATTCAGCAAAAATCCTGAATAAAACTGCATTACAAATTCCACAAAAATACTATGCAGCAATTGTTTATTTTAATAACATTGATAATATTAAGATTATTTCTAAATATTAAGATTATTTCTAATATTATTCTGAATAATATCAGGATTATTTCTACATGTAAAACTGTAGACTATTAAAGGGTTAGTTCACTAAAAAAAAATCAAAATGCTGTCATCATTTACCTTCACAAACCTGATTGAGTTTAATTTTTTTGTTCAACACAAAGGAAGGTATTTTAAAAAATGTTGGAAACATTCTTTTTCTGTTGAACAAAAAAAGTTAATATGAAACAATGTCGCTAACCTATAACCATTGACTTCAACAGTAAGTCAATGGTTATAGGGTTCGAACATTTTTTAAAATGAACTTCCTTTGGGTTCTAATTTAGAGATCTATTCGCAAAGTCTAAAGTGCATGACTAAAAACATTAAGGGTGTGTCCGAATCCACTTTTGCCATTTTAAGGATGGAAAAATATGCTTTGTGCCCTGGTCTAACAGAGTTGTGCTTATTCTCTTAATGAGATATATGTGAGTTATGGATGTGTTTTGAGTATAACATGCATTAACGCGATCAGAGTCTCATCTCCATTACCCTTTAAGAGTCAGTTGCGTCATGTCATGGTGCATTCGCTATTTACATGGCAGACTTTGTAAGTGGAAAAACTGAGCGCTTCACTAGTGAGAAAACAGTTAAACAGACCATTTGCAGCGCGTGGATAAAGAACAAGCCTACTCCATTCAGCCTCTTTACTTTCTCTTTACTTTCATGGATAAGGAAATGGTGTTGTACGCACTTCACTGAAGACATTCATTAGCCTACATATTTAATTTTGTTTGTTAAGTGCAAAGATTTGTTTCAAAACCATTTCTGAATTCAGTTTTAATTTCCAGAAAACAAATAAATGAACAATAACAATGAAGTGTGGTCAAAAAACTGAGTTATATCCAAACACACGTCCTATTCTTATGCCCCATATAGTGACGCATACGTCTTCAAAACCCGACAGGTGGACAAATCTAAACTTATTTTTAATAAAACAAATATAAATAATACTGCTAATAATACTAATATTATACAAATGCAAATTGTCAAGAAAAAACAGAACTGAAGATGAAGCATGGATGCAGTGGCATTTATATTTATGTAGAAAATAATATGTTTTGTAACATTTTAATCCTTTAATTTTTTTCCATATGTAAAGATATTTGTGTATTGCTGTACATCCTGTATGTAATAAGCAATGTATGATGCGTGTATGATAGGGCCCTTAGTGTTCAACAGAAAAATGAAACTATGTTTTAGTTTCATTTTTCTGTTGAACACTAAGGGCCCTATCATACACGCATCATACATAACTTATTACGCACAGTATGGGTTTTTAATAGGAATCGTATATTTAAGATCAAAACATCTTTTGCTTTCAACAGAAAAAGGAAATTCAAAAAGATAGGGAACCACTAGAGGGTGAGTAATTGGTGATTTTTTTTAGGTTTTGTTTGGGTGAACTATTACTTTAATCAACTTAAGGTAGACTGCCCATCAAATAAATGCATCTTTGGTAAGCAGATAACTTAAAACATTCTAAAATCGTGCTGATAAAACCTTTCAACTGCAGTGTGAATTAAATTATTATGACTAATAAAACTATTATGTATTTTTTTAAACACAACCCAGTTAGAATACATTAGAATAAAAACTTGCTTAGACAAATCATTTAAAAAGTACAACCTTTATTTTTAAAAAATCTAACGCTATTTACCTAGCCTATTCAAAATTGCAAGGGCTTGAATTTACAATGAGCTTTTCTGTGTACTTAACAGCAGTGGATTGGTACTTAGTGTGTGTGAATCTGCATCTGCTCACCGCTTCCACTTCAGCCGGGTCATACCACACGTTAATGTACGGGTGCTGCAAAGCCTCATCCACTGAGATTCGTTTTGATGCATCAATCACCAGCATTTTAGACAGCAGGTCCCGCGCCTGACTCGCTGCATAACAAATCACAGTACAAAGCATTAATGATGCTTCTGATAGTGTCAAGTACACTGACATGTCACCTCGTCCACACAGCTGAATATTCAGACCACTTCACTGTGAATGCGCTGGAAATGATTAGAATTGCGAATTAGGCTGCCTTTGTCCTGCATGCATGTGTGTCGTTTAATTAAGATGAACCTGACACAATGCAAGGCTCAGATTAACATTTGAGAGCTTTGGCTTCAGCACATTTTACAGATTATTAATATTAGATGTTTTGTGACAGTAAACTGAAAATGAAATGAGGGGGAGTAAAGAAAAATGTACAAAATATATAAAAACTTTCCTTTGAGGTAGTTGCCAATTAAATATTCTTCATTTCATTTAAAAATAACAGTTTGTTATATACATGACAAAACAAAAAAACAAGACATAAATGGAAATGCTGAAAAGCTCAAACATGATATCAAAATTGGCTTAGTTTGGAAACTGTGAATGTTTTCCTAACTATACGTACACGTACAATCCTAGGCACAAAAGAAAAGTAACAATCCCCAAAAGTGAGTCAGTTTTGATGAATTTGTCAAACTATATATGTTTACTTGCTAACCATCAATCCAGACATGTGTGCCTGACAAACTGCGAGCAGATGGAATTTAAATCTAATTTCTGCTCAAGCTCAGCAAAAATTGGCTCTCCTTCTTTCTATTACATTTGCAACAAATAAATGCAAATACATTTTCTGTGCCGATGCTTTGAAAATCTTTTTAAATCATAGTTTCTGTACCTTTTTGCACTTTGAATTTAGAACACTCTGTGCCATGGAGTAATGGCACATGGTGATTAACCACAAACGTACTACAGATGGTGTAAACAGAAAAGGTGTCATTCAATTAAATGCCATTCACATGTTTACGAGTAAACAAAATTAAGTTTGACCAGATCATACATCAACAATGGCTCAATTCAGTGATTCAATTTGATTCACATGTCCACATTAACTAAACAAACTTAAATCAGTCACACTTTACAATTGGGCTTCATTAGTTAATGTATTTACTAACATGAAGTAATTATGAACAATACTTGTACAGCATGTATTAATCATAGCTCAACATTTACTAATGCATTATTATCCAAATTCATGTCAGTTAACATTAATGCACTATGGGTTAACATGAACTAATAAATACTGCAATATATGTATCGTTCATTGTTTGTTTATGTTAGTAAATGCATTAACTAACAATAACTACCTTATTGTAAACTAATGGGGCTGATGGATTGAAACAAACTATGAAACTATTTGACTATGAAAACTTCCTAAATCATAACATTTTTGGTTTTGGACATTTTGGAGAATTTGGCAAAAAATTATCTGTTTGATAATGGTTGCGTGATCAAAAAGGTCAGCAAACAAACACACTTTGCTCCAAGTTTGCAATGAAGTGTATTTTGTGCCGAGTTTTAAACAATTCCTACATCACAGTTCAAGCAAGTAGCGCTGTTTAGTTTCAGTCTTTGCATTTAACTTTTCTCATAAAGAGATTGAATTAAAGTTATTTTAAAAATGGTATCTACCCTAGTGTAACATGTAAAAAAAAATTCAACCATTGAAAAAAAAAAATGGATCCTGTAATCCCAATATTTTGATATTTTCCAAATATAATCCATATTTTGTGCACCCTATACTGACACTGAGGAAAAGAGACTGTTGAATGAAGTAATTTTTGTTTTATGTGCACACATGATTATTCTCGTGACTTGATAATATTCAATTTGAACCACTGAAATAAGATATAAGGTCTGTTTTGATTTTCTGATGTTTGAATGACTCGGGAACCTTGCTGTCTATGGAGGATGAGGGAGCTCTCAAGTTTCACCAAAAATATATTAATTTGTGCTCTGAAGACGAACTAATGTCTAACATTAGTTTAAACTAACAGTACAAAAATGCTGCAGAAAACAAGATCACTCATTTAAAGCATCAAGTAGATAAAGTACCTTTTAGCTTGCTGTGATCTGAATCGGCAGGGAACAAGACGTCAGGAAACAGCTTCTCAAAGCTATACCCAGTGTACCGCGGCCTGTTCTCCACGTAGGTCCGTACAGACTGGTTGAGTTTCAACAGGAACTCTTGGGTTGGCGTTCCCAGCTGCTCTATTACTTTATTCCACTGATCAATATCTTTAATCATTAGAGCGTTAAGAAAAATACAAACAGGCCTAAAATATGTTAACTAAACTTAGCACAAATATACATTTTTACATTTCACTAGCAGTAATCTAAGTGGTCCTAAAGGCCATGGAAAAACAATGTGCTGTGGGTAATAGAGAGAAGGGATGAACATGGAATGGATGGCATACAATAGACAGGTAAGGATACGATCTGAACCCGGAAATAATACACTACCTCTGACCATTTCAGCCATGATACAGCCGACAGACCACACATCCACTGAAAAATGAAATGAAAGTGAAATTAGCATGCAACACAGAGCTAAAAAAAAAAAAGAAGAGGCAGAATGACAAAATGAAGATGAAATCAGATGGCAAGAAAAGTGATGTGCGTCATGCAGGATCTGCCATGTCTAGCAGGAGAAGCAAGTGAAGATGGAGTGCAGACGTAACAGAATAATCCCCGCAAAACTATAAATAAACCGGAAACAAAAGTCATAACGCATCTTGGGTCTGACCATTTTCACTCGAGCTGTGACTCACAATGGTGACTCATCAACAGTTATGATAAAGGAAACAAATACTGAGCAATATTACAGTTTTAGATCGAGCATGACAATGTAATACAAATTAATATTTTTACAGAAAATGTTTTTTTTGAGGATGACTTGCTTTACATTGTGTTCTCAAACACCAAATCGCAGATCTCAAATTCCTAATATACACTACCATTCAAAAGTGGAGCTGACAAACTTTAACCGTTTCTAAAATAAGAATTCTTTGCACTCCAAGGCTACATTTAATGAACAAATATACAGTAAAATTAGTAATATACTGAAATTGTTGAAATCTTACTAGATTTAAATGGATTTATTCATATGGTGGCAAAGCTGAATTTTATTGTTGCCATTTGCCCTGTCTTGAATGTCACGTTACTTCAGAAATCATTCTAATATGTTTATATTTCTCATTATCAATGTTGAAAAACCACAAAATAGTATTTTTTAACATTATAAAATGTTTTTCTGCGATTTTGATCAAGATATGCAACCTTTATGAATAAAACCATCATTTTTTTAGTAAAGTATTTCACCATCCAATCTTTCAGTTGACTCAATTGCAAAACGTTCAGCAGCTCATAAATGGAAATGACTAAACAGAGTAATTTTACTATGGGAAACGAAAACACTGTCAGTCCCTTTTGACAAGAGCCAAAAACAGAACACAACAGCTTGCATGATTTGAGAATAATCTTGCAATATCCAGATAATATTTTGATCCTCTCAAAAATACCACGTTATTTGACGTGACACAAACACACAAACCAATAAAAGACAACTAATAAATCAAAAAACAGGTGACAATGTAAAGAACTAACCCTAAGGTAAAGCCAAATTTAGCCAGAAACACTGGAAAATCAAAACTGCCCCTCATAGAAATAAATGATGGCATAAAAAGCAAAATATAGGGCTATAATCAAAAAATAACCAACCGATGTTTGCTAAACCCACTTCATGCATCAAAGAACACAATATGAATGGATCTCAAAATGAATGGCAAATTATCAACAACAAAAACAAACTAAAAGGCATGTCAAGCTTAACAGTGCTGCATGACTCTTCTTTGTCAACACTTCCTCGAAATGCCAACAGACAATCCTTGCATTGATGATGCACTTTAACGCTCGCGCGACTCAAGGATACAGTCCCTCCCAGGAAAAAGGATTTTGTGACGGACCATTTCTGCCAAAATGCAGCCCACAGACCAAATGTCCACTAAGCGTGTGCAGCAGAGGGAAAGAGAGAAAACAGTTAAGCAGGAAGTCAGGGGGTGTTAGTGATTCTGTACAGTTGCATAAGAGCTTGTTTTATTCATTACAGTTTGGGTTAGAAATGAATGAGCACACCAAGCCATTGTGTACTCGTCACACACGGAACAAGCGTCACATTTGATCAGAGAGAGCACAAATGGTATTCCTCACACAACATTTTGGTGCTGAAACCACAAAGCTGTTAGTGCAAGGAAAGCCTCGGAGGCCTATAAATGCATGAAATGAAACCTGCAACACGAGGATGATATTGGACGTTAAGCATGCATAGGATGTGCCAACTAGGCATTCTGCAGCTTGTCAGCAGCACTGACCATTGGCTTGATATCCCATTCCCAGGATGACTTCAGGGGCTCTGTAGTAACGGGTCACCACATATGGTGTCATCAGCAGACCCGTAGCTGCTGTCCGCGCCAGACCGAAATCCAGGATCTTCAGGGTACAGTCTGACTTTACCACAATGTTACTGGGTTTCAGATCCTAAAGAATCACAAGACAGAGTACAAGTCAGTTTTTTCTTTAACATACAATGGGATAGTTCGCTATACAATAAAAAGGTAATAATGTTGTAATTAATCATCAGTATTATCATTTTGAATTATCAATGCCCTCAATATATTATCAGGAGCCACGAATATTCATTTTGTTTTCCCTATGTAATATATGTGTTTTATTTGGCCCTCTAAGGAGTGGGACAACAGGGTTCTGCTTAAGTTGTGCTTCAGAAAAACAATTTGGATGACCTGAGAGTGAGTAAATTAACAGTAAACTTTCATCATTGTGTGAAATACCACTTTAAAAATACACTAGGGTCTCAAAACCTTAGACCACATAGCAAGTCAATACATGATAAAGAAAAAAAATAAGACAAAATAAAAATAATTGAAATGGCAAGTTGTAATATACACTATAGATCAATGGTTTGGAATTGGTAGGATTAGTTTAAATGCTTCCAAAAGTAATGTGCACAAAAGACAGATTTTTTTAAAAGAAAAAGAAGATTTTATTTAATTCAAAAAATAAAAAATAAACAAAAATTATGAATAACATTATTAGAATTAAAAATAACTGCGTCGTATTTAAATATGGATCAATAAGCATTTGTTTTCACCATACTATTAATATGTATTTCTTTATTGATGAATATAAAGTTCTAGTGTTCTTTTATTTATCATTTTAATAAATTATTGAATAAAAGAATAACCTCAAAACAGAACAACCTTTGTACATGTGGCTGAGGCATGGGCTGGTATAAGATTCTGACGGAATGATAACCTTCGATAAATATATCACGGTTTGATGGTATTGTGATTACTGCTCTATAATACATTCTTTTTAAATGTCTGGTAAAAAAAACAAAAAAAAAAAATTCCAATTTGAACACAATATATTTTATTTTGAGAAACATTTAAAGTATTTTGGAACAGTAAACATGTCAGGCTAAATAATTCAAATGAATCAATGACTTCTGCTGTCTTCATTAGTTACAAAAATACAGATTTAGACTACAATTTAAAATGGCATCTTCAGCTGGAGATACTGTTGTCCTCAAAAAACTTCTTACATATACTGTAGGAACGGTACAGCAGAAATGTTTGACGGTTCTAAAACCTTGACTTTTCCAAACTGCGGTATACTTTGAAAAAGGTCCTTGTCCCATGCCTAGACATGTGGCAGTAGCTACCGTGTTCAAATTCAAATGTCAAAAATACGTATCGCTTTTTTGATACAACTGTTGTTTTTTATAGAAGTATATGATATAATCTAATATAAACTGTGTGGTATTTATGTTGCTGTCAAACTGGAAATTAACCAAACACAGATATATTTCCAGGGGCTAAAGTGAATAAAACCCAATGTTCTGCACTCCACTTTCAACAAATAAGTCTTTCCGCCCAATTAACCTTGAAAAATATGACATATTATTTCCCCTCAGTGTCCCTCGCTTTCTCACCAACTCTCAATCGATCTGCCAGAATGAAACCATTTTTATTCATTTAATGCTTGATTGTCCATGGCTGCAAATTAAATTTGCATATTTAATATCCAAAGGTCGCTGTTTATAACACATGACCTTGTGCGCCAAGGCAATTTTCAATATATTACAGCCACAGAAAAATAAACATCTCCAATCGTATCTGTATATACTCTATATGAGCGTAGTCAAGGTGAAACAGGACTAGAGGATGGCGATGTTTACTGAGGATCACTTGATCGCTTTCCTCCTGTCCCCTCTCACTACGTCCCTGCCTCAACAGCGCAATGCAGTCCACAGCAGCAGCTGCAGTCAGGCAGTCAGGCAGGCAGAGGTCTGGCTTTTTGTAATCAGCCCAGGGGATGAAACCCCTCCCCCTCCCTCACCTTAACTGATTATTAAGCTTTTCGTCGTCAGTGCAACCTTGGCTGCGTACGGCAGTCTTTTTGTTTTAGGCGGAGATGCTTTAGGCTAAAGAGCACAGACCCTGTGGATGATCCCCCGCCGCGTGGAGGTGTTTTATTCCACACAGCATCTGGTACAGCAGATACGACAGCCGCTCGTGGTCCAGCTCCATCTGAATGACTTGGCAGAGGTTTGCGTCCATCAGCTCCATTACTAGGTAACTGCCGGTGGGGAAGGGGCGGGAAGGGGAGGGACAAAAAAAAGAGGGTGTGATGGGGGGGTAAGAGAGAAGGGGAGGGGTGTGTTTGTGTGTGGATGTGAGAGAGCATTAGTTGGGGTAACAGCTGGGGTCTGGCGTTTTTAACCGTGTATGAACATGCAATATATACTCACACATCTTGGAATTCTTCTAATGTTTTTTGCGGTGTAAAAACATTTAAGAGGCCTATTATCTGTGAGTGAAAAGACAAGAATGTGTATTAGCTCTACACATAGGATGCGGGATAAAATGCAACATGTTACATTTCAGTGTCTTGACTTACATTTTTATGGTTGACACATTTCATGAGCACCAGCTCTCTGTACGCACGTTTGGCATGAGTTTGATTCTGAAAAGGCCGGCTGAGTTTCTTTATAGCCACGTTTCGCTCAAGGTTGTTGTCATAGGCTGAGCTAAAAGAGAAAAAGCATGCATGAAACGGATGAAAAGATGCTGCGACAGCGTAACGTCCTTGATTTGAGGTGGAATACGAGCTCTTAGAACATACCAGACTATTCCCTGAGCACCCGAGCCAATGGGTCTTAGATTCTGATAGCGCTTCAAAACTGTGAATGTCGAATCCCCCACATCTACACTGTAGAATTCTTTTCTCGCTTATTTTTGTTCATGGTGAAGTCGATGTCTGCGCATCCGAACGAGGCAGACTGTTACAAACCTAGATGACAGAAACAAAACAAAACACACTCTAAATGTTGTGATATCTTTCGCAAGATTAGATTGTTTTTTTCCTGCACAGTTTTTCCTGGCAAAGCAGAATAAACTGAAAGTACAGCACAGAGTGGTCTCAAGCCTCATTTCGGCTTTGGGCTTTATCTCTGTGCCATCAAAAGAAAATAACTAGAGCATACAGCTGTTAGAAACACACACACACACACAAATGGGGACTCATATGCCATCAAAGAGTAGGGCAGTTTCCTAATGGCTCTTAACCTGAGTTAAAACAGCAGGACTATCAGCATGACCCAGTTCCACAGTGATTCCAGGTTTTTTTTGTCATTTACTCAAAGGGCATAATATCAGGGATATTTTTGTCTGACATGTCACAGCAGTACTTTAAAGTTACACAATGCACTGTGATTAGAGGTAGTAAAACTGAATATAGCTGAACACATGAAAGCTTGAAATGGCTTTTAGATCCAACAGAGGAAGAATTTTGCCAAGACTTAATTAATTAACTTCTGATAGGAAGTTTGAGGTAATAGCTGTGTACATTCAAGCATGTTAAGTTGCAATCGGTATTAAACAGTTTATCATACACAGAACAATATTTAACTATAAATTGAAACAATAAATCAGAAATGCCTACATTGTAGAACCAGACATGCAGCCAAACAAATCAATCAAGAAACTGTTTTTCCTTTTAACCAGATCACAATGAAATGAAGATTTCCAGACTAATAACAAGCATAACTTCTCAGTACAACATTCCTAAAGGAAAATAATCTAAAACCACAAGAATTATTATGCACCGCAATAGAAATGATCAACAGACAAGAATTACAACATCTAGTAATGGAAATAAATCAGTTCTGGAGTAACATCAAGTGAATTTTTTATCCAGCATGGCCTCAGAAGCAAAAACTAATAAAATAAAGGCTACTGAATCATAATAACAACATGAATAGTAATATTGAGTTTTCTAAATTTGTCCACAATACGAAAAACTCTAAAGTCATACTTTAATTGTGTGTTCATGCCACTAAATATGGTTTTGTTTGATTTTTGATAATCATAATTGAATAACTGTCATTTTTATTAATCAAAAACACAGAACTAAAGGTTCACTTCTGACTGATAAACAATCATTTAAAATCATTTAAAAGTTTCATTATCAAGATATACATAATTGTGGTCATGATAGAACAAGCTTGTAAGGTACTATGTGTATGTACACAAAACATATCTATAGTGGTTGTGTGTGTATGCGAGGTCTTTGACAGTGGTAGCATACATGCTAAACCCTAAGTAATTCAGTTTACATTGTCATGCTACCTTCCCAACTAATTTCCACCCAGAATACAAACACAGGTGGTATAGTGTAGTGTAGGTACAGTGGGTGGCAGGCAAAGCGAGCGGCTTGACAAATAGCATTATAAGCGATCTCACGTAACCCACGGACCCCGGCTCATTTATTAGCCTCAACGCTAAAACGCCTCATCATTCAAAACAACCCAACTGTCGTATTACTTTTATTCAAAGAAGAGTAAATGAGCATTGATTTACACAGACACCCTCCCCCACGGCGAAACAATACCTCGCATTAAAACCACCTTAAAACGCTCACTTACCTGCTTCGATTGAAACACAAACACTCCGTGTATCCTAAACGTCAGTTAAATAGTCGGGCTCGTCAGAAACGATGTGGTGAAGGCTCTATCGATTATTAATAGCGCTTATTCTGCTGCTGGTGTCGATAACATGACCTCACCTTATTGAAAGCGCTTTCTTCCACTGCCAGCAGGCCTCGCGTGCACTGCGGACGACATGCGCTCTACGTCACCAAACCCCCACGCGCTTCCGTGCCATCACGCCGGTCTATTCATAGATATACCGCTTTCTTTCTTTCTTTCTTTCTTCTTTCTTTCTTTCTTCTTTCTTTCTTTTTCTTTCTTTCTTTCTTTCTTTCTTTCTTTCTTTCTTTCTTTCTTTCAGTCTGTAGTCATTCTTATTAGGATAAACAATGCTGTTAAAAGAAGCGACAACCCTAAGGTAAACAAAAAGTTGGCTAAATTTATTTTAAATATATGTTAAATATATTTTTGTAACTGTGGGGATACAATACAATAGGTAATATTTTTTAAATCTAAAATATATATATAATTTCAACCTTTAAAATGTATAATAATATTTTTTAATTGTATTAAATGCAATGCTCAAGAAAATACACGCCAAAATGTGGATGGAAATCTAATTTATTCATCAAGTAAAATAAACAATGGCCTAGAACAGGGGTGCCCAAACTTTTTTTTTTTTTTTTGATGGGCCAAAATCCAAGCTTGATTGAAAGTTGTGGCTGAAAGTAAATATTGTCAATTGTATTACATTAAAATTGCCATGGGTAATTTTCTAATTTATTTCATAATATTTTTAAATAAATAGAACATAAATTAATTCAACTGTATTTACTAATGCATTCAAATTTTTTGAAAATGTATATTATTTTAACAAACTTATTAAAATAAAACCAATAAAAAACATTTTTAAAAAATCCAAACAATGGAGTTCAATACACTTGTCATGCTGAAACGGCCTTTGCCTTGATTTGCACACTGTTGTCTTCTGCTTTGTCCCCTATCCGTTAAGTGACAGTATATTTAAACAAAATTTGATTCATTTACAACATTTAATTGAAATTTTTAATTTCAGTTTGCTTTTTTTGCAGCTCAACAATAAAACAAACAAACAAATGGTTACATTAAAATGGAAATGAGAATCTCTGTTTAAAGGCATTCTCCAACCCCTTCCAATCATTTTCCCTGTGGTGGGCCAAATCAAAGATTACAAAGGGTCAACTTTGGCCTGCGTGGCCTAGTTTGGGCATCTCTGGTTTAGAAGAACTGCGTTCTATAATTTTAGATTAATAACATCATTTATTAATGACAACATATCATATGTATTACTGATGTGTCCAAAGGAGCTTTTTTTCAACATTCCTTACTTTATATATTTTGACATAAAAAAGATTTAGATTTTCCAGTGTTACATTAATGTGAAATATACTTTTAAATGATTTAAATATATATATTGAAAATATGTTCTAGTGAATATAAAGTGTTTTTAAAAATATAATTTTGAATAACCTTTTTAGAAGTAAATCTATAACCTTACCCTAACCCTAACCCATGTTCTCAAATTGATTGTTGTTTGATTTGTTTTTGTGTTTGATTGTTCATAATTAAAGCATGCTAATCTAAACAAAGACTGAAAATATCATAAATCACACATGTATTGAAAATATTTACATATGTTTCTCCAAAAAAAAAGAGGACTGTTCATGGTTGAGGCATCTAATAAAGTTTTTCAAAATTTAGTGTGTTTGTTTACCAAGGAGAAAACAAACAGTGCAGAAGATGAAATAGGTGAGATGAAATAGGCCAGGTAAAACCCTTTGTTTTTGATATACGTTTTTTTTAGTGTGTGAAATATCCAATCAACCTGTAAAATTTGGGAAAATATACTTAATTATTTGTATTTGAGATGCTTATGCTAGCTAGCATTAGCAAGATAAGAGTCAGCCATTTTATACCAAATATGTTTTAAAATATCACTACACAATGTTATTTATCATAATGCACAACTTAATGTGGATGAATTATTAGCATTATCATCTGAATGAGCTGCTATCTGCGGCACAGTGGGTAGCGCTTTTACCTCACAGCAAGAAGGTTGCTGGTTGAGCCCTGCCTGAGTCAGTTGGCATTTCTGTGTGGAGTTTGCATGTTCTCCCCGTGTTTGCGTGGGTTTCCTCCGGGTGCTCCAGTTTCCCCCACAAGTCCAAAAGCATGCGCTATAGGTGAATTGGGTAAGCTAAAAGAGTCCATATAGTGTATGTGTATGAATGAGAGTGTGTTTTTCAGTACTGGGTATATTAAAAAGGGCATCCACTGCGTAAAACATATGCTGGATAAGTTGGTGGTTCATTCCGCTGTGGCGACTCCTGATTAATAAAAGGACTGAGCCGAAAAGAAATGAATTATGTACTACTATCATAATATGATAATTTTTTTTTTATAAAGCGCATAACAGAATACAAATATACAAATATTCACAGCATTAAAAGACAACAGCAGGAGTTAATAAAAAGAAGGTCTGGAAGACATTCTCATCCTCTTCTGTCACTACCCATCTAATCCAATTGAGCTCTTAGCTCTAGTCTAAGAATAGTTGTTCAATTAGTAAAAAGTTTGGAGGGTCTGCAGACTCCTGCTGCTTTCTTAGTGATTAGACACGTGTAGTTAATCAGTAAAGTATTTTATATTATCAAAGAATACTTGCAGTATGCTTGAGCTGAGATTGTGCGTGTTTGAGTCATATGAGGTGCTTGGTAACAGGAGGTAAATGAAACATGTAGTGATCCACCGGATTAAAGTGTGTGTACGCAGCCTGAAGACATCAGTCGAAGATCAGGATCCTAAGACATTGAATGCTAGCAGGTAAAAACTACTCATAATTGTGATAATTTGTTGATTACACACATTTCTTATAGTTTTAATTTGTTTGATTATATGACTCTGTCTTTATTTAAAAATTGTATGCTCTAGGATTAACAACGTAGTCTGTTTGTAATTAATTAATGCCGCTGCCATGATCAGGTCAGCTATTATATTGGTTAAAGCTATTAAAAAGCTACCTAATGCTACCTAAAATAAGAATATATTTATACATTTTCACGTTTGGACCAAAAAATGAAGAGTTCAGATGCAAAAGCCTCTAAGTACCGTCTGAAATTTTCTCCTAAAAGGAGCATTTTTGTCAGTCTCCTGTTAATGTTGTTATTTCTCTTTAAATAGAATGAAAATAACCGATTCTTTGTCATAAAAGTTAAATTACTGAACATACACACAGAATATTGTGTGCATTTGATTTAAAGTATGTTTGATTTTAGTGGATTGTTTCATTACATTAGATTTATTTAATTCATTTTCCTTCAGCGTCTATAATTTATCAGTGGTCGCCACAGCGGGATGAACAGCAGGATTTATTTAATAATTGATTAATTAAAATATTGGTTTTACATTTTAAAATGTACTCTGGTATATGAGTTTTGAAATTAATTCTATATTTATTTAGAGTATATCAGAATCACAACACATATTCAGCATATATTTAGGATCTATATTGTAAAGGGAAAAAATGTTGTATTGGACAGTTCTGAATGATTATTTTCTTCTTAGAAGAGCTAGTTGGAGAGCCCATTTCATCTCAATCGGTGCATCATTTTATATATTATATATATATATATATATATATATATATATATATATAATATATATATATATATATATATATATATATATATATATTGTATATAGACATTATAAATGTGTATTTATACATATAAAATGTGTATTTCATTTTGTATAAAGGCTATTTAAGTGTTTTGGTGTTTAGTGACCTTAAGTATGCTATTTTTGACAGGCCACAAAAAGAAATGTTCCTGTAAAGTTCAGACCTATGTATACACATCTGCAGGTCCTTCTTAACCTTCTTTGGAGTTCAAGCTCATTATTTAAGTGGCACGATTGCTCTGTCTGGCTCAAATATTTCTTGTTCTTTCTAACATGTTGAGGCGGTTATTCTTAAATAACAAATCTAAACGATTGTGTTCAGCATATTTAGTGTGTCTTTTTGTATTGGTTCATTTATTTAGTGTGCTCTTTTATTTTTTGAAGTGCTGATTCAACCTGTTTACACTCAGCTTGTGTAATTAACTAGATTGTGTAATCTACCTGTAATCTATCAGACTTGATCTAGTTTAATATAATAAGACTCAAGAGAGCCAAACAACAACATGCCCAACAAAATGTTATGACAAATACTGAAATCATTTGTTTTTGCTTCATTTTATAGTAACATTTTTTTGCAATAATGTTCCATTATTAATGTTGGTTAATGCATTGCTAACATGAAGAAACAATGAATGATACATTCAGTACAGTATTTATTCAACTTTGTTAACATTATAGTTAACAGAAATAAGTTGTTCATTGTTAGTTCTTGTTAATGTTAACAAGTAGCGTTGGATTTCATAAATACATTTGTAAATGTTGAACTATGAGTAATAAATGTTAGAAGTATTGTTATTCTTAGTGAATACAATACCAGGTGTGGCCATTTAATAAATTATGTTTAGAATTTAACATGAAATGTAATTTTTTCTTGAAAGCCAGTCATAAAAAATCAGTGCAAAAAGTGCATGCACAATGAGAAAAATTATTCACTACTATGATTTACTAAAAATCTTTAAGTTAAGTGGTTGTGAACAATTTACTGTATATGGGCTGAATTTAAACAAACAAATGAAATTAATTAATATTTAATTTAATTTGTTTGTTTAAATTCAGCTTCTATAAATTGTTTGCAACAATGTGCAATGAACTATTTTTTCAGTGCATACACCACAGATGAACTCAAAGGACCATCTAAATTAATCAAATAAAGGTCTTTGTTTTTTTGTTTTTTTTACAGAATTATGTTGGTCATATATACCAAAGTAATAGAAAAGGATCATCCTTTTGGGAAAAGCTGAATATTAACGATTAGTTTGAGAATGTACATGCACTTGAAATAAAATGTCGCCACCTGGCTTCATTCATGAGTAGTTACAGGTAACTGTTTTGTTCAAAAGACAGATGGAATTAGAGGGTTAATTCAATAATTTAAAAAAATGAAACGTTTTTGCTTTATTTAATACGTATGCATTTGATTAAAATAATAGATTTTGTTATATTAGAGTCTGATGACTTCCCAGTATGAAAGAAAACTATTGTCATCTTAAATTTCTTTTTAAATACAATGGTCAAAATTACAAATCTTTACATTAATTGTGATTGTAATCAGGGTTATTACACCAAATATCACTTTATTTACTCTTCTGAAGGTTAATATGAATTAATATTGTTCATTAATTAATGTTTGAAAATGTTGTTTTTTTGTTATTTTAACCAATTCTTTTTATGCTCTAACATTTTATCTCATTTTTATTTTATTTTATAGACGAAATGTCATGGGAATTTTACAGAACAAATCAAAAATGACATTTTACTCAAACACATAAATTATAATTCCAGAGAAAGATAGGCCTATATTATAATAGTCTATTCATACTAAACCAGTGAAAACGTCAGACTAACTAAAATATGAAAACAATTAAGTGCAAATAAATATGTAGTTTGCTATTCTCTAAAAATAGGCTACCTGAAACTGAAGACAATAAGAACTGTATTTATCATGTGCCCTCAGAAGTGCAATCCAACCATCAGTGATTATGCAAAACAGCTGGCACATTCCCGCCAAAGCTGGTTCTTTTGATAGCTGGAATGAAGTCAGCAAAAGACCAAAATAGATCACAGTAGACAGATTTAGATTTACACATCAGACGATATAAATAATGTAAAACACTCAATATTGTTATGAAGCATTGGCGATGACATCAGAGTCCCCGATGATCACTTAGTTTCAGCTCTATCCACTCCCTTTGGCAGATATTTCTCTCCACCTCCATCAGCAGCAGACTTTTCCCCTCTTCTCCTCAGGTATTTTGTTTCGTGACTCGGCAGGATGAGCAGCACGTTGTGACCCTCGCCGAGGTGCTAGAGGCCAGAGGAGGACCGCTGGAGGAGGACGAGGTCTGGTCCCTCCTGCTGGGCTCCGCTGAATCACTCGTAGATCTTTCCTATAAAGGTAAACAATGACCTTGCCGATTTGTATTTTATCTTCTAACGATGAAGAGCGCAGTCCACGCAAAATTAAATGAGCGTGGGTTTGTTTTTCTAGGTCACAATATCTGCAACATTATAACTCCTGCATCACTGCTGCTGTCCGCCACTGGGACACTGGCGTTAAGAACCTGTGCGATGACAGATGAGGTGTGTGCCTTCACCGCCCCGGAGATGCTGCAAGGCCGTACCATCTCCACCAAGCTCGCCATGGAGAAGGTCAGCTTGATTCAAAGACATTCAGTGGGGTTAGACTAAGCTAATATTTTTGTCTTGAAGCTTATTGTCTGAGAGAGCCCAGTGAAAGGGGTGGTTCTTTTTTCTCAAAAAGTGAAGATTTTAAATAGGTTTTAGTTGGTTTTGCTTGTCAGATGGTCATCACCACAATTTTTGATGTACCAAAAAAGATTTACAATAAAGAAATGTAAAAAATATATAAAAATTTATAACATCATATTTCAATAGAAAAAGAATTGGAATCAAATTTTAAATTAAAAACTGTAGTATATTGTCATTTGTTAAGCAAATAACAAATAGACCAGTACATTTAACTTTCCTCAGTCAGAATTTGGATATTTGAATAATAAGATAAATTTAATAATAATAATAATAATAATTCATTCATTGATTTCTTTTCAGCTTAGTTCTTTTATTAATCTGGGATAGCCACAGCAGAATAAACCGCCAACTTATCCAGCATATGTTTTACGCAGCGGATGCCCTTCACTGGCCATCACTGGGAAACAACCATTCACACTCATTCACACACATACACTACAGACAATTTTAGCTTACCCAATTCACCTATACCACATGTCTTTGGACTGTGGGGGAAACCAGAGCACCTGGAGGAAACCCAACACGTGGAGAAACTAGTCCCTTTGTAAAAAAAGAACATTTGAAAAGTCATGGATAACAATAGTCAAACTAGTATTCAAATTTATTTTTAATATGGGCCACTTTTGGTGCTTCACACCTTTTTATTGGTCATTTTTTGTTTTAAGAATAAGCTCCAAGATATAGAATAATAGTTACTTGTAAACTGTTTTCTATATTTAACAACAGTACAGTATAGGTCATTAGTGAAAGATGACCTCACTTATGTCGGATTCTATTGTTTTCATGCACAGCTGTATGTTGGACTCATCATGAAAACTAATTGTTTGCATTAGACAAAATTGATTAGTCACAACAAATCGACAAAGATTACACTCAGTCTTAAAGCCTTTTTCAATGGGTTATTTTCACTATTTATGATGGCATAGCAGTCAAAATAGGACAAATGAGCTCATGTATGGGACAAAACCCCTGGCTACGGTCTGTAGGATTTTCTAAGTTGTAACAATTTGACTGATATGTAGAGTATGATAAAAGGGGCAGTTGTGGTTTACAGAACTTTAGTGTACAAAAAGAATGGTAGTAACATTTTAGGTTTGTGAATTAGGCCACAGTAAAAACGTGCATTTCATTAACTGGTAATAATAATATAGGCTTAGACTCTAAAACAAAGTGGTGTTTTTACGGAAATGCTCTAGAAGATCCCTCTTGGGTTCTGATCATACTGAGTTGGGGAAGTGATCACTTCTTAGAATAACCACTTTTATCCACTTTAATCTTTAAAAAAAGATAGGCCTACTACTGTAAAGAATGTTTTTGTGCAGTTGAAGGGTTTGCATGGATGAATGAGGAACCAATGCTATGTTTTTCCAAGTTCTGAAAATATTCTTTGAATATACTGACACAAAATATACTCTATAAAAAAAAAAAAAAAGGCATTTTATTTATTTTTTGTTTGGCTTTAATTCCGTTTGTTTACATGAAGAAGGCGGGTATGACCTAATATTGCTTCCAGCCCACTAGGGGGCGATACTAATGTTTTTGCTTTCACATTTTCAGGATGTATCAGGCACAAACCCTAATAATTAATGCAATGTTAAAGTCTTTTTTTTCTTCATCATTTATTTCACCCTCCATTTGTCCAAACCTGTTTACATTTCTGTTTTTCTGTTGAACACACAAGACAATATTAAAAAGAATATTGGAAAGCAGTAACCATTGACTTTCATAGTTTTTTTACCATGGATGACAGTGGTTACTGGTTTCCTAATATCTTTTTTGTTCAACAGCATTATCGCTATCACTACAGAACTGAACTACTGAACTATCACTTTGTGTACATTTCTTTGATCTCATTGAATATTCTATGCTAAACATATTTTAGCCTTTAATTCAATCACTTGAGAGTGAAATTAAATAATTTATGAGCTAATGACATGACATACATCCTTTAGTAACCTAGCACAACATTTGGTTTAAATGTATTTGAGTTTATTTTAGAAAATGATGCTTCTTTAAACTATGCTACAATTAAATGCCCACAGAGGAGATACTGATGACTTTTGTGCCATTTCTTACAGTTAATCGTGTATTCTCTTGGTATGACTCTATACTGGTCAGTTGATTATCATCTCCCTCAAAACCAGGTCAGTAAAAGATTAATGATCCGGCTAAATTAAACTGCTCACCTTCCATCAGAAAATGTGCTGGAAATGTGTTTTGTGCTTGCTCAGCCCATTCAGCTCAGTGACTCTCTGAATTGCCTTCTGCTGAGCATGTGTGAGGACATGGCCCATCGGCGAACAAACCTCAACTCTATCCTGGAGGTGTGCGAATCACACCACAAAGCATCTCTCCTGCCGCCTCCTAATAAAGTCATCAAACAGTTGGTGGAGGATGTCCTTCAAGAATCTGTGAGTTTAAAAAGGCCTCAAACTGTTTCATTTAATCATTTTAGAACATAAGACAGCCAATAATTGAACAAAGTCTTCATTTCCAGGTGGATTCGGGCTGCTTTAACTGAAAATGTTGTGCAGTTTGAGTGGGGAAAAGTCAAATGATCAGAGAAAGACTTCATGGTAGGAATGGCCTTTGAATACAAAAAACCCCCAAAAATAGATTTTAAGAAATTGTAAGAAGTGTTGTAAAATGAATTTAATAATCTTTTGTTTTTATAACTTTTTATGGTTCTTTATTTATAATTAATGCATATCTACATTATTTATAAGAGACCACTTGAACATTGTCTGTTTTTGTGGATTTACTGGATTTATTAGGTAGGCTTTTTGAATAAAATCTTAATATTTCTTTAAGTCTATGAAGTTTTTCCAAATTTTTCACAATTTTTCCGAATAATTTCTCTCTTTTGTTCTTGTTAAGAAAATGATAGTTGGTCAGAAGAGCAAGTTTTTATTTCTCGTGATTAAAAACTAGGGTTATCCCATCAAATATTGATTTATCAACTCTTCTAAAGTTAAAAACATCAGTATTGTGTTGTTCTAATACAGAATATTTTTATTTCTGAAAATATGGCACTTCTGTTGTAATTTTATTTAAAAAATGCTTTAATATCAACTTTCTTCAAAAGTGAAGTTATCTAAAGGGGTGGTTCACTATGATATTATATGTTAACTTTAGTTGATGTGTAATGTACTGTAGCTGTGTGAAACATAAACAACATCTCTGAATGTAATATGCTAAACGTTCAATGCAAAGGGAGACATTGGCTGTTACAGAGTTACACAAGCACTTCAGGTTACGTGCATTCATCACCGCGCATAGACCCCACACAGCAAAGGGGCGTGGCCAGAGTTGCTGTAGCAGAGAAGCTAAAATGGCGTCCAAACACTGCTATTTTTACAGAGCTTCTTCTGTTTCTGTATTTGGGCTTCCAAAGGACACCAACACAAAGAGAGAAGTGCTTACAGTTTAATTTTAATTATGTTCCAGAAAATTATAAAAAAAATATATAGCTCACATTTGACAAAGGACAGCTTCCAAGAATCTCTCCCAGTTCAGTGCTGGATTCGGCTAAAAACTCTGTGGACTGTGAGCCACAAGCTGTAAGTATTTTTATTTGTAAAAATGTATCTATTACATGCATAGTTTCCAGTTTTAACGGTTATGTTGTAGCGGGGACGTAAACAAGAATGTAACAAGGGCAAATGTGTTTGGCACTGCTTACAGTTATGATACAAATTCATATTTATCAGTCAAACCGCTGTAAATACCCACAATCTTCACCAGCGCTGCAGTGTCTATGCGGTTGCTATCCGAGCGTTTTACATCTCAAATATTGAACTACATCAAAGTATGATATATGAAAATATAACGTGATTTTTTTTTTTACAAATGGAGCTGGAGCACACATTGCTTTGCATCTTAAAAACACAACCAAGCCTAAAAAACACACTCTGGACCACCCCTTTAAACTTTGAATAAAAATTGCATGTAGTTTACAGAATAAAACTAAAATAAATAATTCAAATAAACCACAAATCCAGATAATTTGATCATTTTCAGATGGCCTCTTATTTTTTTTTCATGACTGTTTTACAGTATATGCATATGTGTTTTCAGTGCATATATGCAAATATAAGTTGATCTAGTGTTTACTGGAATTTTTTAGCGTGTCATATTTTTATCTGCAGGTCAAGCACTCTGCATGAAAAATCTAAGTGGGTGTTGAGATAGCGTATTTGTCTTCAACTGTATCCATAACTAACCATATCAACAGTAATCCAGACATATTCATATTACTATGTTTATCCTAAAAATCCATCCCCGCAGGTTTTGACCAATATGTTCGTACCATAGCACCAATGAAATACTGTAGTTTCCACAATAGGATTAATGGTTTACCTTAAACTGAACATGGGATTTAAAAAGTTGTAATTGGGCTCAAAGCGTTGATGCCTAAACACAAACCTGTAACGTGGTCTGATTGGCTGCTCTCCAGATTGTGTAACCTGTGCAGTTAGTGTACAGTATTACAGGTTAGTAATGATCAAATCTCTATTTAAAAGGTAAACGTGGACCATATTCTGGTTATACAGAGATGAACGGAGCTTGCAGGAGAGACTCGCAGACTGTCTCTGGACTCTGAGCCAAAGCAAGGTAAGCTGTTATATAGTTTAGGGTCAGATTTTTAAGTGTTTGTTTAAGAAGCCTCTCATGCACTAAATTGAAATGAATGGGCTCTATGCACAGCTAGTGTTTTTCAGCCAATAATGAACTTCCGGTGAAAGTTTTATGTGGCCAATTTTCAATTTCATAAGGTTTCTTTTAAAGCATCGAAGTTGTAATGTAATTACAATACATTGAGTTAAATAGACTTAAGCATCCATTGGTTGTTAAAGCATAAAAAGAGATGAAAGACCGTTTAAACACAGGCACCGTCATTAACAGCAGGCATAGCACAGAAATTCCATTGAAAATACTAGGGTAAAATTAATTTCCATATTTTAAAGACATGCCACGGAAAAATATAACTAATGCAGTGCTTCTTGTTTGGTCTGATACCCACTTTACATCGTATCTCAGCCATGCAGTGATGATCGTTGTTTTTTTTTAAAGAAATCAGATCTTAAACGCTGCAATTTTATATGGGATGACAAATAACGGAAGCCCTCGGGCTAGCTGACTCATATTAAAAGTCTGTGTGCAAATAACCCATTGGACTGATTTTTAAGCATTTTTAACCCAGTCTTTAGCATCATGTGATTCTTCTGAAATCAACCCTTTTTCAGTCAATCAATTTTTCTGTTGTTGTTGTTTATTTTTTTTAATAATGTTTATTGTTAATATACTTAAAAAAAATGAATATAAGGTTCAAAAGAAGAGCATTCAAATAGAAATGCACAAAAAAACTTTTATTAAATATCCACTCAAAAAATATTTAAAATAAAAAATTCAATTACTTAAGTTAATAATATAAATATGAATTATATAAATTATCTAAATAAAATGAAATATATAAATATTATAAACAATACAATTCAAGTTCAATATAAATTAATGAAAATAAGTAGTTGTGTATTTGTCAGGCATACAGTATATAGGCTTCTGTAAGATTTCTGTAATAGAATTATTAAACAGAGTTAGTTTTTATTGTTAAATAACCTGGTTTTAACCTAATAGTTTGTACATCTTGTGAATTCAAACTTAATATTGCTTGTTTTGCAAAGGCTTGGATTGTATTTTTTTAACTGAATAAATGTAATTGTTATTGCGATGAAGATATTTGTACTGTTTTTAAGTAGCTGGAATATGTTCATTTTGAAATAGACTTAAAATGTAAGCTTTTCCCTGATTTTTAAAGTGCAAAAATCATAAATATTCCTACCTGTTTCATTTATGACTTACACATGCATACAGTAGTTTAGATGTATATTGAGTTTATTTTTACTATTTACCAGATTATTTGCTAGTCATTAACTTAAATTGTTCCATTTCTCAATACAGTAGTCATTTTCATTAAGTTTAATTATTAATCAATAAGTCTGATTATTAAATTAATCATTAAACTGATTTATTTATCATTTTTAGGAATATTTCATCACCAGAAAACCTGGTCTCTCAAAAGCAGACCTAGTCAGACCACATCATATCAGAGCACATCAAGGTTAGTATTTGATACACACTTTTAAAAGTATCATCAGTACTGCAAATGTGACTCTCTGCTATGTTGTTATGCCAGAAATCCTCTGGGTCTTCCCAACAGACGAAGCACAAGTTTTTGGTCCCGAAGTTCCTGCCTAAGCTCTCCAAACAAAGGTGAAGTCCGACCTTCCAGTCCCTGCATACTGTGAGTGAGTCTGCAGTCAGTCTGTCCCAAAGAAAAGCTAAGGTAATGCACTTAATATTTGCGCTATACTAAAAGAAGATCCCAGGCTTATTCATTAGTTGCTAATTGTCCATGTTTTAATTGTAGAGTCTTGGACCTGAGTTTTCCAGAATGAATGATGAGCCTCAAATCGTTTTAGAGCTTCCGGGATCTATAGTGGTAAACCGTGTTTCAGTATTTTTGGTTGAACATACAGTATAATGCACTTGACTTTTAGCATTCTAAGGTTGCAAAGTTTGAGTCTCTGTATTTTCATCATCCTCTCCCTTCCTCTCAATCGATACAGTCGAAGAAAGGCAAGTCAGGTCTGTCTCAGAGGGAAGTTAACGTGATCATGCCAAATGAACAGTGTGTGCAGTGAAATGTGACATCAAGTCCCGAGGGAGAGATGTGTTCGACATGGTTGTGGCGCACGCTAACCTTGTGGAGCATTTTTACTTTGGCCTTGCTTTCATTGATGGTAATGCAATCTTTATCTCATATTGGCATGCTGTTGTGTGTTGTTAATGATTTGTACAAGTGATTGAGCATTATGTGTTCACATATAGATGGTGAATTTTTCTTCTTGGACCCCGAGACAAAAATCTCAAAGGTTTGCCCCAGATTACTGGAAGAAAGTGGCTTCTGCGACATTTACACTTTATCTTCGTGTCAGATTTTTTCCCTGATGACATCTCCTACATACTGTATGTAATTTTCTGCTGTTTAAATATACATCATCATATTATTGTCTGGTTGAAGATGTCTGGATTTGAGTTTTGTGGCCTTTTTCATGTCAAAAATAAATTTTGATACATGTGCAGTACACTGTATAACTTTTATAATGGCATATATATATATATATATTCATTCATTCATTCATTCATTCATTCATTTTCTTTTCGGCTTAGTCCCTTTATTAATCCGGGGTTGCCATAGTGGAATGAACTGCCAACTTATTCAGCACGTTTTTACGAAGCAGTTTTTGCGCAGCCGCAACCCATCTCTGGGAATATATATATATATATTATAATTAGATAATAAATCAAATATAATATATAGATAAAAGATTGTAAAATTAACATTAGAAGGATTTTTTGAAAGATCATGTCATACTAAAGACTGAAGTATTTTAATGCCTGCGTAAAAATGTATCTTTGCCATCATAACAATGCATTAATTTTTTAAATGTACACCTGACAAAAGTCTTGTATTGATCCAAGTTGTAAGAACAACAAATAATAACTTGACTTCTAGTTGATCATTTGGAAATGTGGCACAAGGTCGATTTTAATGATGAATCATTGTTGAACTGCATCCCAATATCACAAATACTGCAGAAGACCTATTGGAACCCGCATGGACCCAAGATTCTCATAGAAATCAGTTCAGTTTGGTGAAGGAAAAATCATGGTTTGGGATAAACATTCAGTATTGGGGTGTGCGAGAGATCTGCAGAGTAGATGGGCAACATCAACAGCCTGAGCTATCAAGACATTTCTTGCTGCCCATTCCATTACAAACCACAGGAGATCTTCAGCAAGATAGCGCTCCTCATACTTCAGCCTCAACATTAAAATCCTGAAAGCAAGAAGGTCAAAGTGCTCCTAGATTGGTCAGCCCAGTCACCATTCATGAACATTATTGAGCATGTCTGGATTAAGATGAATGAGGAGGCATTGAAGATGAATCCAAAGAATTTTGATGAACTCTGGGAGTCCTGCAAGAACGTTTCTTTGCCATTCCACTGCACCATGACTTATGTTCTATACTGTACATGTGTCTGTTAAGTGACAAAACTTTTATCTAAACAAAGTCAGACTCTTACTGACCTAATTAAATAATTTAATAAGCGTAATCTAGAGGCCTTTGCCTTTCATATAACCCACTTCTGATACCAAATGAATCAACTAGCAGTCAAGTTATTATTTGTTGTTCCTAAACTTGGATCGGCGACAGACTTTTGTCAGGTAGTGTACATTAAATAGAAAAGTTAAATATTTTGCAATATTGCCATTTTGATCATGTCTTTGATCTGTTGCCTTAATCAGAGTAAGATTTCTCAAACAACCTCAAACAACCTCAAACTTTGAATGCATTTGAAGAAGTCTTTGTTCACAAAAATTAACCAAAAACTTCTTGACAAGAGATTTATTTTTTTTTCCAAAGACCATTATTTATAGTGCATTGCATATTTCTCCTTTTCTTTTATTCTGCTCACAGTTTTCTCTTATTATTTTAAAAGGCATATCTAACTTACTCGACACCAATACTATCTCCAGTTGAGGAAAGACATTCTGGCGGACAGAGTGCACTGTAATGAGGAGACAGCGCTGTTTTCTCGCTGCGCTGGCACTACAGGCTGAGTTTGGAGATTATATGGCTGAAGTGAGTCAAGTTTTAATGGTTCAATTTAACTTTTAACTAGACAGTATTCTGTAATATCACACGACTTTTTTTAGGTTTACGGGAAGAATTATTTACAGACGGAGCAGTACGTCTCTAAGGAGAGTCATAGAGAAAGTGGCCTTGCCCTGTTTGAGAGAAGAATTGCCAAGGTTACATGCCAATAATGCCCAGATGCTTCCAGAGGAGGCGGAGACAGAGTTCTTAAGGTTTCTTCAATTTTAAAATGACTTTATATACAAAAATGGTGTCGTTCAAATGACTGGATGTTTGATGGTAGTCCTAAATATATTCATGTATAGTCTATTACGTCTTTATAGATTGCACAGCAGCTACCAGAGTATGGGGTGCTGTTTCACAGAGTTGCCCGTGAAAGGAAACCTATTATTGGAGAGCTGGTTTTGGGAATTTGTGCCAAAGGAATTTCGGTTTATGAAGTCAAGAATAATTCTCGGCTGTTAAGCCGAAGATTTCACTGGACAGAAACTGACAGTCTCTCAACAAGTGTGAGTTTTGGCTGTATTTGGCTGTTTATTACTTCATGAAACCCAGTCAACAGGATTTTTATGGATGAAAACACCTTTGTGATGTTTTGGGTGAACGATTTTCCAATGATTCTGTCACAGAGACGAAAATTTACCATTGAGTGCAGCCCAAGTGGAAAGAAGCACTCGTTTGTGACGGAGAGCTCGAAAATTGCCACAGTACCTCCTGAACCTGTGCTCGGCCCCAACACAAGTTTCACAGTGAGATGACCTCACGCAGCTGACCTACTGTTTAGCTTCAGGTGTGTAGAATTATTTGAAGTAATTTGAATCCACGGGGTTCTAAAATGAATTATTTATTTAATTATTATTTATTAGATTTTGGCTATGAATAAATAATATATATATATATTATATATATATATATATATATATATATATATATATATATATATATATATATATATATATATATTTAAATTATTCTTAAAATCATTTAAATTATAAGACTATTTTATAATTGACTGTGTAGTTAAATCTTTCTTTTCTTTTTAATTAGTTTTAATTTCTGTTAGGGTTTTTGTTTTTTTTGTTAGTCTCACTGAGTCTCAATACTTCTCATATAATAAACGAACTGAATAACCCTAACTCTAATTGATAATAAATAATTCGTCCTATATCTCTTCCTAGATGACAGCATAGCAAAATATACAATCCATATGCCGTGCTCGACACGAGCAGATAAAGAGGCTGTCCTGCTCAGAGATTGTGCTCAATAATATCGGTTCTGAATGGACTACCAAGTGACTCTATAAGCAAGTCTTGCGATGACTTGTCGGCGAAGATTGGAGTTCGGATCCAGCAACACAATGAAGTAAAATTACAGTCCTGAGTCAAGAGCTCCAGTGAACCAAAAGACCAGAGCCAAAGCAGCAGGTAAGTTAATCGATTTACTCTGTACACCCAATACACAACCAAATCTATATATTAAAAAACTGTTGTGTTGATCTTTCCTCAATGCAGCCCACTAGAAACCTTCAGTCCCCCAGTCTATCGCATCATGTCCAATGTCTCTTGCAAAAGCAGGACTCAGAGGTTCATTCCACTACCTCATCTATAAGAGGTAAACAGTGAAACTCCCTCTGGTTTTGATTTGAAAAAGTCATGTTTTTTAAAAGACATTTTACAATATTTTTATTATAAATATTTAGCCATGATGTTATTCTTACAATTTAACATAATTAAAATGTATTTAAATGTATTAAAATGTATTTATTTTGTCATGTTTATTTTAGTTTTTCCTACTTTCTGTTGTTTATTCATTTCAGCATTTTTATACTAATTATTATTTTTTTAATTCAGTGGACACACCCACAAGAACAACCCCAGAGAGAGAAATCCTCTGTGTCACTTTAAAAAGGATGCCAAACTTGGCTATGGTAAGTAAAAAGAAGCATGCATCTTTTTACATTAAGCATTTGCTATAATGGTGCTACAATACACTGAGATATGCCTGCTGTTTTCAAAGGTTTCGTAATAGTCGGGGAGGACAACACAGGAAGTTAGATCTTGGAATTTTTATTGCATCCATCATTCCTGAGGTCCAGCTGATAAGGATGGGAGAATTAGACCAGGTAAAAATCGGGCCATGCCTTCTTGTATGTCAAAAGAAAAATGAAGAATCCCAGCTTCTTTTTGTTCATGTGTTTTCAGGTGGTCGGCTGATCTCGTTGAATAAGATCAGTCTTGAAGGGGTGACGTTTAATGTAGCAGCTGCCATACTCCAGAACAGCCCAGAAGAAGTGGAACTTATAGTGTCTCAACCCAAACGTATGTCTTCATTTTTTGTACTTTGTAATCCATTAATAAAGATGAAGTGTGTGGTTTTTCATTATTATATTGTGCAAAAGCATGAAATTGATTTGTATGTCAACTACACCAAACTCAAATTTTCTGAATTTTTTGTGTTTAAAAAAGTCTAAAATACTGCTAATAGACGTCTAAACATACAGGGTAAACATGGATACATTTTGCTGTCAGTGAAAATCTAATAGACGTCAAAACTAGACTAGTCATTCCAATAGACAGGAATGAATGAATACACATGTGATGTCTGTCTAATCTGTCTAGTCTAGTTTTGACTATTGTTTGACGTCTATTAGATTTTCACTGAAAGCCCACATTTAGGCTTGTTTTAGCCTAGACATCTGTCTTTCAATGTCAAGTAGAAGTCTTTTAAATGCAAAATTGCTTGGTGGGATTATAAGTACAGGGTTATTATAGCATCAGCATAATGCAAATTCATTTCAGGCCAAATTTTGTAGTTTTTGTTCTTATATTTTTGGAGGTATTTGTGGAATACTGACAAAATGTTTACACAGTTAGAACCAGTTGTTCTGTTGAGAAATGAAAACTCATTCATTGTTCAGTTTGAATTTCAGATATTGTTATTTTTTTACATGCCAAAACAGTGTATTACTCACTGCATGACAGCTAAATCTGAAAAAGCGTAATGGGGCATGTTAATGTTCTGAGATAACTATAAGTGAGCATTACATCTATATTTTGATATAAACTACACATTTCACCATTAAAGAGTTAGTTCACCCCAAAATGAAAATTCTGTTAGTAATTACTCACTCTCATGTCGCTCCAGTCCCCTGAGATGTTTATATTCGGAACACAAATGAAAATGTTTTAAATTAAATCTGAGAGCTCCCTCCTCCTCCATGTACAGCAACAGTCCAGAGACATTCAAATCCAGAAAAGGAACCAAAACATTGTCTAAACATTCTGTGTTTTGACTGTAATCATACGAAGCTGCAAGAAACACCTTTGTGCACCAGAAAAAAGGTAAATATGACTTTGTTTGCCAGTGTTTTTCTCTTCCTCAACTGGTTGTCAGGATGCATGTTTACTAAGGGCACTACAAAATATTGCCATTAGAGTTAGCAGCGCAAGACAAAAGCAAATGTTGCTTGTAATAATGCAAAGCCTGGTCCGATTGTGGGACACTTAGGTGAAAACAGTCGTTTTTACCATTTTTGGCACAAAATATTGTTTGAGGAGCTTTGCATGATTACAGTCAAACCACTGATGTCAAATCAACTGTTTGATAATATTTTAGTTCCTTTTTGGGCTTGAGCAGTTCTGTTGCTGTCTATGTATGAGGGAACTCTGATTTTATTTAAAATATCTAATTTGATGGTCGAATGTCTCAGGCTATTGAACAACATTAGGGTGAGTAATTAATTACCTAACCGAACTTTTCATTTGGGTGAAACTAATCCTTTTAAACCTAAAACCACTGTGAGTCAATGTCTTCATGCTTTTCTCATGAGTAGAGGATCTTCGGGGCAGCAAGACTTCACTGGCTCCAAGTAATTTAGGGATGATGCTAGAAAGAAGCTTTGGCTCCCAAAGCACCCTGAGTGCCGAGTACAGACCAGTGATGGAGGAGCTGGAGGAGACCCTCTCCAACATCATGGCCCCTAAAATCAACAAACGGATGCACATACCTGTGGTCCGCATTCTGGATATTCAGGTGATTTATAGTGATGCAGTTAACATCTGGAATGTATCAAAACTAACCACTTTTTTAAATGGGAGGACCCTCTTTGAATGTTTTGTTAATTGTTTATGTTCATCCTCTCCAGGACGAGATGTCTAACAGTCGTTCTGGCTTCAGTTCGAAACCAGGTGCAATAATCTACATGGAGCTCCGAAAGGATCAACGGCAGTTTTGGGAATCAGTGTTTGCTGTGAGTTTTTTACTCCGCATGGCATTCATGTGAGTTCTGACATATTGAAACAAAGAGGGTGATACCATTATTTTAATTTCTAGGGGGGATCAACACTAATGTACATCACGGAGGAATCTACATCAAAGCGTGATAGCAGGAGGAGCGGCAGATCAAGATGGAAGAATACAGATAGGTTAAGATCCATCATTATTTATAAAACAAACATGCTCAGTATTCTGAACTCAAACTATTCTGTTGGCCACACTTTTTTTTGGAATAATGTTACAATTTTTAATTGTAAGTAAATCTAAACTTAATTCTTGATTACCAAGGCTGTTTATTTGTTCCCAAAATGCATAAAAATGGTAATACCGGTAAAAATTATTACCAGTTTTAAAATCTTTTTATGTTAATAATTCACAAGTAATTTCTGTGATCTTAGAATAAAATCCATGTTGAAAACAGTGCTGCTACTATATTTATCACAACCCTTTTATGAATCAAAATTTATTCAATTAGAAATCGATTTTTTTTGTAATTAATATGATTCATATTTGTGTAATTAATACATGTGAATTAATTAATGCACTTTCCCTTTTTAAACAATTCAATGCATACATGCTGCATAAAACATACTAATGTTGAATTAAACCTTACTGAGATGAACAGTTAAGATATGTGGACGTTCATCTTTTTGACGATGCACAAATATGCCTGAAATGTTTCCTAACATGCTAATGATCATGAATATGCAAATCCAGATGGGTTGTGAAGCATGATTGGTGTTGACGCTTAGTAATGTGTGAATATGTGACAGGTGACAGGCTGCTGGAGGTGGACGGATGTAACCTGGTGCCGTCACACACAGGCAGGCGGTGGAGGAGTGCCTGAAGAGAACCGGAGAGGTACAGACACAACCATATATTTAGTTACATTTATAGGGTATACATTAGGGCCTGCACGATATTGGAAATATCTGATATTGCAATATTTAATTTTTTATTATAAATATTGTGATATGAATACAGTTTCACAAGTAGTCTGAATAACACTATTGATGGTTTTCTGGGTAGTCTAACAGTATTCAGGTAGAGAATTGAATAATCACAACGCAAAAAATGCTTTTCTTACTTTGCTTTGTCTGATTTCTAGTCTAAATGTCTAAAAATTCTTAAATCAAGTAAAAATATTGTTTCATTTAAAACAAGTAAAATTATCTTCCAGTGGTGTAAGTAAAAATATTGTTTTCACTTTAAAATGGAGATATTTGGACTAGAAACAAAAAAATCTAAGTAAAATGTTTTGTTTTTTTGGCATAAAACATATAAATTCTGTAAAAATACAGTAATTAAATACAATTTTGTAGTTCCTGGTCAACTATAATTCAGATTCAACATTACATATCCTGTCATGTGACTATTGCGAATATGCACATTGTGATATCGATGCTGAAACGATATATTGTTCACAGGGCCAGATTAAGAACATATTGGGCTCTGGGGCTATAGCAAACCCAAGAACCCCATTATTTTTTTGTCTCACAAAAGTAGCATTTTTTACTATTAATATATTATTATTATTTGCTAAGTTAATATTTTTATCAAATTTTCCACTATTTGATTTATATTTGATGTTAAAAAAGTCTTATATCTCACTGAAGTAGGCATAGGCTAATAAGCATACAAAATTAATTCAAAATCAGCAAAAAAATTAAGAAAAAAAACACACATTTGCAATACTTCCTAAATGAGTGCTTTTACAATAAAATAGGGCTATCTTTAAAAACTTTAAACATTAGCTGAGCAGAAACTCCCTAAAATCTCTTTAAATCCTTAATTCTATTTTCTCATTTGGTCTTGAGTCAATCAATACAGAAGGTTAGCATGTTTTTTCTCAGATATATTGTCTAATGAAAGGCAGCGCCAATATTTGAATGCTCTGAAATATTACTCATTTTTATAAAAGGGGAAATTCATTCATTTAAAAGTTTGCTTCTCTAATTGGTTCAGTCAGATTTAAGCATGTATTTTCTTGCAATAGATACTCTGCAACGATGGACCTCTCGATAGCTGTTGTGTAGGCTATTTGATTTGGTTGCACACTGTCTCGGTTATACTATTTGACGGCCAGGATTATGCGAGTGAACGGCAAGACAGCCATTCGTTACGTGTCCATTAACATATACAGAATGATTCCGCCTATGCCGGCTCTTCTCTTACTGCACGTTAATAAGAATACTGTTTGAAGCTTATTTTTTGTTCTACAATGCACTTGGTTAGCCTACCTTTAACTGGACCATTCTTGTGGTAGAGCCGAAATAAGGAACTTTCCTGAGATAAATGGACATCTGGTCATCCTTACTGGAGACTAAAAAGCCCCACCTAGCCTTATGTTAATCCAGCCCTGATTGTTCAGCCTTAGTATACATTTATTTATTTATTTATTTATCTATTTATTTATTCTTATTTTAACTGTATCTCATATTAAATGTAATTTTAAAAAGAATGTTTATAATTAGCTTAAGTTTATATATCAAATTTCCATATTAATCTTTGTTTGATTTTTATCAAATTTCATTTAGATTTTAGTTTTATTAAAAATATTATAAAAATCATATTATCTTTAGTTTAATTTTATTCAGTTTCAATTTGTTTTCTTTCATTTAATTACCATTTAAATGAATTCATGTTTATTAAGTTATTAAAATTAGTTTATTTTAGCTTTTTATTTCCATTAACAAAAATGAAAATGTAAAATTTAAAATGAACACAAATTAAAAGATTTTTAGCCACCAGTAAAAATTCTGACTCTTCCCAATAAAGTGAAGTCTAGGGTTCACTGACACCAAAAACTGAAACTATAACATATAACATATTCTGTTTATCACAATCACATTTAAATGTAGTCATTTGCTGTTTTAAGTCCTGAGCTCTTTAACCCTTAAAGCATAATTAGTGTTTCAAATTGGACCCTTCCATTTTCATCTGTGTCAGATATATAGACCCTGGTGGCCTAAAGATCTGAATATGTAATGAGAATAAAGCAACTCCTCGTATGTTATAGATGTAAAGGGAATTATGTAGTTCTTTTAGAGTTTGTTTTATTTAATCTTTATCATTACAGCTCTCATTCTTGCTTGGAATGGTATCTTTATTTTGCCTTGTGAAGTACTGTTTAATCAAAAATAGAGCATACACGTTAAGTTTTGTTTTAGTCAGCCATTAAAGAGCAGTCACTTTCATTTAATCTCAACTGACATCTTGAGAAGTAACTGCCGTAGATGTGAACTCGTGGGTGCCAAAGGTCTCAAGGGCCCTTGCCCCTTTCCTCAGCATAGCTTTAAGACAACAGCACCAGCATCTCTAAGTCTTCAGGGTTTTCAGACAGCGTAAAAGAAAGATCTAAAGTGACACGCCGTTGTGAAAGCATGTGTTAGTTGTTATTTTTGTCTGGGTAATAAGACTTTCTGCAGAATGACGTTGAGGCTTGTGTGTCATGCTGACACACTATAACATTTAAGCTGCCTAGTCTTCACTAGTTGGTTTAGGTAACCAGACCTTGTGTCATGCATAGTGATGACATTGTTCTCTATTCACTCATACTTTCTGGGTCCAGATTAAGAAACTCCTTGAATAGCTATTCATGTTAGTCACATGACACATCGAAGTGAATTTTTTGCAGCAATCTCTGGACTTTTTGCATCCCGTATACCAATATTTTAATGTTTTATAAAAGATGAATCACTGTATGACCATTAGTGATAGGGCATATACAGTACATAAACATTACTATCATGATTTCAATAATATTGCAGCACACTGTGAGTGTAAAGCAGCATCATTTGTTGTTCACAGGGTTCCTACTCTAAGCCAAATAGAAAAATCCCTGATTGACTTTCACTGTCTAAGAAGCTGAATTTCCATTAACTGTATTGAACACTAGGCAGACCAACAGGAAAATGAATCTTTTATTGCATGTTGTCACATACAGTTGAAGTCAGAAGTATTAGCACTCCTGAATTATTAGCCAGCCTTTCTTTCCCCATTTTCTATTTAAGATTTTTTCAACACACTTCTAAACATAATAGTTTGTTCTGTAGACAATAAAAATATATATATTGCTTAAGGGGGCTAATAATATTGACCTTAAAATGTTTGTTAAAAAAATTAAAACTGCTTTTATTCGAGCCAAAATGAAGCAAATAAAACTTTCTCCAGAAGACAAAATATTATAGGAAATACTAAAATTCTTTGCTCTGTTAAAACATCATTTGGGAAATATTTGAAAAGAAAAAAAATCACAGGAGGGCTAATAATTTTGGCTTCAGCTGTATGTTTTGGTCTCTGTGCTATAGCCTGAAACAAAGCTGGACTGGTAGTTAGATTAAATTGTATTATTTAATCCCAGGGTTTGGTTTTTTAGTTAGCGTATAACATTAATACAAGTAAGACATAAAATAATGATATATTTAATATCCCTGTATGACCAGTGGGATTTATTAATATTCAGGCACCACAAGATTTCAGCCCAAGTGACTGCCATTTGACAATTCAATTCAATTCATCATATTTGTATAGCGCTTTTACAATGTAGATTGTGTCAAAACAGCGTCACATAGAAGATTATTGTAAATAGAAACAGTGTCAGTCTCATTTTCAGAGTTTAAGTTCAGTTTAGTTCAGTTCAGTGTGAGTTAATTTTCAGTGCTGAGAGTCCACTGAAGAGCAAATCCGTCAATAAGAAAATAGACAAGTAAGAAAATAAATAAAATGACTCTGAAAAATAGACTAACCATAATCAAAAAGTTATAGAAAAATTACATCATGCACTCAAAAAATTATGTTTGCTGTTTGTTCAAACTACTACTACTGTTTAAAATGATCAGCTCAAATCGATCGTGTGAAACCCAGCTTTTTACATGGTGATAATTGGAAAGTAACATTTAAAATGACAAATTAACATCACTGATTATTCATGAGCAAAGAATGTCAAATTCCCTGACTTTCAATGTCTAAAATAGACCTGTTAAAAATCCATGATATTCCAGAAGCTCTGTGGGAACCTTGTGTTCATTTTTTTGTCATCTGATTTGGAAACTGTATAGACTTACTAAGCGGATAGGTGTAGCAGCCATTGTGTTTCATTAGGCGAGTGAAGATTTAAATATGTTTTTCAGGTGGTGAGTCTGGTTCTGGAGCGAGAGCCTCCGGTGGTCCTGGACACTTCCAGCGCCTCGTCCACATTGGAGAGACGAAGATCTCCTTCACCCCTCAGTGCCCCCCTGAGGAGAGATGTGCCCCTCCAAACGCCCTTGTCTGTCAGGACCAAGGACTTCAGATTTGTGTCAGATGGTGAGCTGGGGATCAGAGAGGGGGAGAAAACACTGCAAAACATTTCAACTCAATCTGACAGCTACACTGTGCTAGTTGTCAGACCCACAGTCTCAGCTCAGTAAGACACAGCCAAATTTAGATCTTGGCCAGAGGAATTTTGTTTTTATGTGCATATACATATGTTTTACATCAATTCTGACATTTATTCGCACATTTTCGCTTGCAAAATGGTGTGCATTTTAAAGAGACAGTGCACCTAACATTTTACATCAATTTACACACCCTAATTTCATGCCCAACTTACCTGATTTACATGACTAACTTTCTGTGGGACACAGAGTCAATTTTAGAAAGGTGTTGTGAACAGTTTTTATAATGAATGTAATGGTGTAAGGATGAATTCAGTGTGATCTGGGCTTTCAAGTGTTAAAATAGAAAGCAAATCAATCATTTGATAATTTATTTAAACATTTGAAATGCTTTGACAGCAAACTGAAGTAAATATAAAATGATTAAACTAATACTTAAATAAACAATTTACGGAAAGCTAAACAGAAAGAAAAAAGACAACAAAGCACGACAAGCACAATATACTTAAAATAAAATGTTAGATGAAAACCTTCAAATAAAAAATATATATAATCTAATCCTGTATGTATTTTTTCTTTTATCAAAACTAAATATATAACATACAGTGTATCCAGAAAGTATTCATAGCGCTTCACTTTTTCCACATTTCTTTATGTTACAGCCTTATTCCAAAATGAATTAATGTGATTTTTCAGGTTTTTTATTTTTAATAATTTTCACATGGTCTTTTTGGGCATTGTGTGTAGAATTTTGAGAAAATAAATGAATTTAATGCATTTTGGAATAAGGTTGTAACATAAAAAATTGTGGAAAAAGAAAAGTGCTGTGAATACCTTCCAGATGCACTGTATACATACCACATACCACTGTATGTACAGATAGACAGACAGATTTTTATGAGCTTGCAGTCCAATTCATCTTTCAATGATAATTTACCCCTCGCTAATTTAACAGCTAGGACCAGACCACAGAGTCAAAAAGTTTAATCTGTCCATTTGAGAAACAAATCATTCAGAGTGTCTTTATAAACCAGATTAACGGTTTCATTCAACAGCTCTAATTTATAGCAGTCATTTTGGAAGTTAACAGCCCCAGTCCTCATTAATTACAATTATATTAAACAGTGGCCAGGATATATTGCAATTCATAAACCATAAGTGTTTGGTAAGTAACGCAGACAAAGATTTAATTTTCTGATGAACCATCCCTATAACTGTTCATAGACGTTTGTGTGTGTGAGTTTGAACCGATTGTGAACTACAGATTGAAATTTCCACTCTGTATTTGTATCAGAAAATATCCTGGAGGTGACGCTGCAGAAGAGTTTCAGTGGCCTGGGCTTCAGCTTCCTCATGTCTGAGCTGGGTCCTGAAGGGCAAAACATTGTGCAGATCAAGAGTCTGTCCTCTGGTCATCCTGCAGGAGATTGTGGCCTTCTGAAGGAGGGAGACATAATCCTTGCTGTCAATGGAGAACCTGTCAGAGACCTTTCCTATGAGGTAAACAATGTATTATTTATATTTAGCTTTCTGAAATGTAACTAACCAAATAAGTCATTATGTAAAGGCATTTACTACTAATTTTAAAATTCTTGTACTGCTTTTTTGACATACAGTATTTGAAAGAATTTCAGTTTGATTAGCCAAAGCTTTTTTATACAAATGGGATTTTAGGCATCTCTTTTAATGCTCCTTAATTAAAAATATACTGTGAATAACCAGAAAAATGTCCTTTAAAATATGTTTTATGACACAAATGGATAGAGTGATAAATAATCTTTCCATTTTCTTTCCATTAGACTTTCCAAAAATTATGAAAATCCAAAAAGCTGAGTTTTCCAGATTTTTAACTGAAATGTTTAGCCTTAAACAGCACAACTGGTATAATAACATCAAATGAATCTTGATTTGATTTGATTTGATTTTATTTGATTTGATTTGATTTATTTATTTTCGAACAAAATATCATACATAAAATATCATTAACAAAAAATAAATTTCAACATGGTCGAAAATGGAGTGGGATGAAGCACAAGCTTATTATTTTCCCACCCCATTACCACATACATCATTCGTCTATTACTTAAACTTATTTCTTCTTTTACTTATCTCTTCTTTTTACATGAACATATTTGATCCTTTTGGCATATTTGACAAATTATATGTTTGGTTCCATTTGTACCTTTATATTTTGTAACATAAACCCAGAGAAGAAAAAACATAGTACTGCAAATAGCCATTAATTAAAATTTCATCTTACCTTTCTCTTTTTATACCTTTTCAATCACCTTTATCATTATATTCCTTTAATAATATATATTTATACAACTTTTTAAATTGATTAATATCCTGACATTTTTTGAGAGTCAGATCTTGACTGTTCCATAGTTTTACACCACAGACAGACATACACAAACTTTTTAAAGTTGTTCTTGTTCTCAACCTCCTAAAATTTAGTTCTTCACGTTCAAAAAACGTTTGTATGCATTTTGGAAGTAGTTTATTCCTAGCTTTAAACATAAATTGTACTGATTTAAATTTAACCAAATCATTGAACTTAAGTATCTTTAATTTAAAAAATAAAGGATTTGTATGCTCCAAATACCCTATATTTTCTATGAGTCTAATTACTTTTTTACTGAATTGTACATACCAAGCACCTATTCAGCATATTAGAATGACTTATGAATGATCACATGACACTTAAGACAACAGTAAATTGTAATATATTTTTCCTAATATTACTGCTGTACTGTAAAAAATGCAGCCTAGCATAAATGAGAAAATTCTTTTTAAATTAATCTTTCAACCCCAAATGTATTTACTGTAATTTTCATCTTTCTTTTACCACAGGAGGTTCTGCATCTCCTCCAAAAATCTCCATCTGAGATCAGACTGTCAATCTGCAGGCCTTCACAGGATGAACATACAAATATTGACACCTTTCTGGTAACATTCTCTTCCTTCATGTTCGAAAACAATTCTAAAAATTTGACATCTCAAACTGGCATCCCTTTTTGACAGGTTCCAACCCGTGAACTGAGATCCAGATCCCTCGACCTACAAGTGAGGTCTGTGGCTCCAGACTTCAGTGAGCTCCTCTTGAGGCGGGCGATAGAGATGGGGCTTAAGAAAGAAGCTTCACCTGAGGAAATCCAGGAGAATGAGCTGCTGGATACCGATAAATCAATTCCTCCACCTCTACCTCCACGTCCATCTTCTGCTGAAGGTGGAGAAAGAAAACCTCATGTCATTCTGGTGGAGGAGTATGAGAAGAAAGACCTGCCTCCTCCTCCGACTCCTCCCCCAACACCAGGCATTCTTAAAGGGTCAACAACCAACACTGCTTTAAGCCCAGCAGCACCTAAAACGGCAATTACAGCCCATCAGAAAGAGTCACTAGAACCAACTGTCTCTGGAAGCAACCATGTCTCAGCATGTACCAGGTAAAGGGCGGAATATTTTAATGCATTATAATCTATAAATTAATCATTATAATAATAGGTTAACCATTGCTATACTCATTGTACAATATAACGTAATCATTCAAAATTTGGGTTATGAGGAATCAAAATCTCTGTGTTTTGAAGACTTTAAAGTTTGGGGCCATTAGGGGTAAAGTTTGGGGTCGTTAGGATTTTAAAAAAATGTAAAGAGTTTTTTTCAAGGCTGTTATTTATGTGATATACTGTAAAAAATATAGTAAAAAAAACTATATTATGAAATATTATTAGTTTAAAATTTCCAATTTTTAAATACAGTATAGCTTAACATGAAGCTGATTTTAGCAGTCATCACCTTCAGTGTCACATGATTCTTAGGACAATATTCATAGATGCTGATTTGGTGTTCAAGAAATATTATTTTATTAATTATGATGTTAAAAAGTTTATTTACAAAAATATTTTTTATGAAATCTACATTTTTTTGATGAGTTACGTTAAACAGAAGTCTAAATTCAAAACCAATAAATGGGATATGATGTGTTCAAGGTTATTATAGTTAACTAAAATGAACAAAAAAACAAACAATAACATTTAAAATCATTTTCATTAACTAAAATAAAAGTTTGTTAAATTTTCATTAAATAAAATAAAAATGTAAAATTTAAAACAACTAGAACTAACTGAAACAGTATTGTGTACATACAAAACTAACTGAAACTTAACTAAAAGTTTAGCAAAAATGTCCTTTGTTTTTGTCCAAGCTGGTCTTCCTCCAGTCATCCTCACTGTTGCTCCCGTGACAAAAACAACAAGTGGACAAGACGGTGACAGAATTAAATAAGTTACATGGACTTAAAATTATTAATTTTGCACATTTGTACCCAATAAAGTTTTTTTTCTGTTATTTTATTATTTTATTATTTCTGTTTTTTATTATACAATATTTATTCTGATGATTTTGAATCTTGCACCTAAAAAATATCCTTATTTACAAGAAAAAACTAAAACTAACACTGAAAATAATATAAACTTGTAAATCTACCTCTAAAAACTAATTAAAACTAACTGAATTTGAAAACAAAATGTCAAAACGAAATAAAAACTACAGCTACAGAAAACTTATAACCTTGATGTGTTTCAATTGAAATGCAAATGGTTAGATCATTTGAATGTTTAATATGCAGCTATACTATATACAGCGCACCCGGAAAGTATTCATAGCGCTTCACTTTTTCCACATTTTTCTATATTACAGCCTTATTCCAAAATGGATTAAATTCATATATTTCCTTAAAATTCTACACACAATAACCCATAATGACAATGTGAAAAAAGATTTTTTTTTAAATTGTTGCAAATTTATTAAAATAAAAAGCCTGAAAAACCAAATGTACATAAGTATTCACAGCCTTTGCAGTGAAGCTCTAAACTGAGCTCAGGTACATTCTGTTTCCACTGATCATTCTTGAGATGTTTCAGCAGCTTAATCAGAGTTCACCTGTGGTAAATTCAGTTGATTAGACATGATTTGAAAAGGCATACACCTGTCTATATAAGGTCCCGGGGTTGACAGTGCATGTCAAAGCACAAACCAAGCATGAAGACAAAGGAATTGTCTGTAGACCTCTGAGACAGGATTGTCTTGAGGCACCAGGCTGGGGAAGGTTATAGAAAAAATTCTGCTGCTCTGAAAGTTCCAATGAGCACAGTGGCCTCCATCATCCGTAAGTGGAAGATATGTGGAACCACCAGGACTCTTCCTAGAGCTGGCAGGCCATCAAGCTGAGTGATCGGGGAGAAGGGCCTTAGTCAGGGAGGTGATTAATAACCCGATGGTCACCCTGTCTGAGCTCCAGCGTTCTTCTGTGGAGAGAGGAGAACCTTACAGAAGGACAACCATCTGTGCAGCAATCCACCAATCAGGCCTGTATGGTAGAGTGGCCACACAGAAGCCACTCTCCGCTTAGAATTTGCCAAAAGGCATCTGAAGGACTCTCAGCCCATAAGAAACTAGAGAAACGAGACTAGAATTGAACTCTTTGGAGTGAATGCCAGGCGTTACATTTGGAGAAAGCCAGGCACTGCTCATCACCAGGCTAGTACCATCCCTACAGTGAAGCATGGTGGTGGCAGCATCATGCTGTGGGGATGTTTTTCAGCAGCAGGAACTGGAAGACTACTCAGGATAAAGGGAAAGATGAATGCCGAAATGTACAGAGACATCCTGAATGAAAACCTGCTTCAGCGTGCTCTTGACCTCAGACTGGGGTGACAGTTCATCTTCCAGCAGGACAATGACCCAAAGCACACCACCAAAATATCAATGGAGTGGCTTCACAACAACTCGGTGAATTTCCTTGAATGGCCCAGCCAGAGCCCAGACCTAAATCCTATCGAATATCTTTGGAGAGATCTGAAAATTGCTGTACACAGTCGCTTCCTATCCAACCTGATAGAGCTTGAGAGGTACTGCAAAGAGGAATAGGCAAAAAATCCCAAAGACAGGTGTGCCAAGCTTGTGGCATCATATTCAAAAAGACTTGAGGCTGTAATTGCTGCCAAAATGCATCAACAAAGTATTGAGCAAAGGCTGTGAATACTTATATACATGTGATTTTCAGTTTTTTTATTATTAATAAATTTGCAACAATTTCAAAAAATCTTCTTTCACATTGTCATTAGGGTATTGTGTGTAGACTTTTGAGTAAATAAATGAATTTAATCCATTTTGTAATAAGGCTGTAACAGAAAAATGTGGAAAAAGTGAAGCGCTATAAATACTTTCCAAATTGTACAAAAGAGATTTCAAAAGCTGCATAGCTACTTTTTGTATATGTAAATAAATAAAAAGCAATCAACAAAATCCTTTCTCACCTTTTGCATGTGGTTTATATGATTTCTTGATTGCTTCATTCAAAAAATAGTCATGATCGATTGTTCAAATACATTTGCACGAACAAACATAACTTCACATTATCTCTCCACAGTCATGTGAATGATGAAGGAGTGGAAGAGAACGTGATAAGTTTCACAGCTGATGGTCTGACCGTCACTGCTGGCGAAGAATACCTGACCATCAGCACCACGGCTCCATCTCCCCCGAGCAGCAGCACTGCAGTCTCCATTGAAGCTCCTCCTCCTGTACCTGCACTTTCTCCATCACTGCTGAACACACCTCCTACATACCAGCAAGCCATTCAAGCAGCATCTCCAGCAGAGCCTCCTGCCAAACCTAGCAACAACGGCTGGGATGATGATGACGAAGAGGATGATGAAGATCCCAGAAGGGTGAAGCCTGATCATATTTATGTGCAAAGTTCTGGAATACACTTTAATTGTTAATTGTAATAATAAAAAAATGAATACAATTAAATTATATTCAAAGAAATGATCTAAATGAGATTTTATTGAATTAAAAATAATAATTTGAATTAAATAAACAAATGTATAAAATTATACTAAATGTAAAAAATAATACTAAATGTACAGTCACCGGCCACTTTTTTAGATACACCTGTCCAACTGCTTGTTGACGTAAGCTTCTATTCAGCCACTAACATGGCAGCAACTCAATGCTTATAGGCCTGTAGACATGGCACACATTTCTTGGCACACTTTGGGCCATCAGTACCAATTGAGCATCATGTCAACGCCACAGCCTAGCTGAGTATTGTTGCTGACCATGTCCATCCCTTTATGACCACAGTCTACCCATTTTCTGATGGCTACTTCCAGCAGGATAATGCCAATCATCTCAGACTGGTTTCTTGAACCTAACAATGAGTTCACTGTACTCAAATGGCCTCCACAGTCACAAGATCTCAATTGGGATGTGGTGAAACGAGAGATTCACATCATGGATGTGCAGCTGTCAAGTCTGCAGCAACTGCGTGATGCTATCATGTCTATATGGACCAAAATCTCTAAGGAATATTTCCAGTACCTTGTTGAATCTATGCCTTGAAGGATTAAGACAGTTCTGAAGGCGAAAGGGGGTCCAACATGGTACTAGTAAGGTGTAGCTAATAAAGTGAATGTATATAAAATGTACTAAAGAAACTAAATATTTCGGAGTTATAATAATGATAATGGTTGTTGGTATTTGGGGGTCTGTGGCATCTAAAAGTTTGAAAATCCCTGTCTTACAGTATTAGTAGACTGTTAGGTTAGATTTAGTAAAATAAGTTGACATGCACATTGAAAGTTACTTAAATTAGATGAATGCAAGTTGGAGAGCTATCAAAATATAGATATTATTCACACAGTCTACTACCATTTTAATGGCTGCTAGATGTAGTAGTTGCACCGTCAAAATAAAAGTCTATGAAATTAAAGTCTAAAGGGAACCATTCAAATTAATTGTGTAATCTTATTATTAATGATGGTCTAGGTGGTGCACAAGCTTAGCTATGTTGTTCACAAACACATTTCTTCTTGTCCCCTTTCAGGACGTGTTCAAGGAGTTTGAACTGACCGTCTCACTGACCAAATCCTGGTGTGGAAGCTTCGGTTTTACAATAACCAGGAGTAAATTGGACAACTGCTATTATGTCCAGGATGTCCTGGATAATCCAGCCAAAGCAGATGGCAGGCTGAGGGCAGGAGACAGGCTTATCATGGTACATGCTTTTCCACACACATTCACAGTTATGACTGTCCCATTCAGAGGGTTTGATTTTTGATAGTCAGTGGGGCTGACTGTAAACAGTTCCAGCTGACTGAATTAACATTGTCTCTTTGTACTCTTAGGTGAATGGTCATAATGTGACCAGCGTGACAGATGACGTGGCAATAAGCATCCTCAGGTGCTCCTCCAAAAGACTGCACATGGTGCTGGGCAGAGCTGTGCAAAATCTGCTCCCTCCACCACCTCCTGACACCCTCCAGGACATCATCATTTCCAAGACTCCATCTGGACAACTGGGTGAGCAAGTGCATGATAACAGGCCAATTCAAAAGAGAGAGAGCATTAGAAAAATGAATATTCTGGAACTTGCAATCTTCTGACTCCAGTCTTCCCTATACTGTATGTACTGTAAAGGGCAAAGAGGAAGCCCCTTTCTCTCAAAGATGATTTAACATTAATATGATAATATAAAAGAATGAGTATTGAGCTGTAAAAAGAGACAGACAGCTTTCTTTGTGTTTATTTCAAGCTGGGTCAAAACATGGAGAGGTTTAGGTTACTTTGAGTTTCGGTGTACACTTAAATGTTGTTATTTTTATTATTTATTTATTTGTTCATTTGAATTAAAGATAGTCAGTTAAACTGGAGTATCAGACTAGAACCAAAAGCAAAAAGGATTGGTGCCAGATGGTCATGGAATTGGAACTTTAGAGAAAGGCTATATCTGGCTCTATTTTGACCAGATGATTACAGAAATGAATAGAAGTAATGTGTAAAGTTCGGTGGCTCAGGGGTTAGCACTGTCGCCTCATAGCAAGAAGATCACTGGTTTGAGCCCCAGCTGAGCCAGTTGCCGTTTCTGTATGGAGTTTGCGTGTTCTCCCCGTGTTTGTGTGGGTTTTCTTCGGGTGCTCTGGTTTCTCCCACAGTCCAAGGGCATGTGGTACAGGTGAATTGAAAAAACTGATTTGGCCATAGTGTATGTGTGTGAATGAGTGTGTATGGATGTTTCCCAGTACTGGGTTGTAGCTGTAAGGGCATCCACTGTGTAAAACATATGCTGGATAAGTTGGGAATTCATTCCGCTTTGGCAACCCCTGATTAATAAAGGCACTAAGCCAAAGGAAAATGAATGAATGAATGTGTAAAGTTCACTGGTGGACTTGAAGACTGATTGATTTTTTTATTTTAATGTAAAGCTTAATGTTTCTCATTTTTCACGTAGCTTGAAATTCAAAGAATAAAGTCATGTTCATACCTTAAATACAATCTAATCAATTATTGGTAATTTCCAGACTATTAATAAAATGTTTTAAAGATAATTACGAAAGTATTAGGCAAGGTAGGTTTATTTATATAGCACATTTCATACCCAGTGGCAATTCAACGTGCTTTACATAAACAGCAATAAAAGAGACAATGCAAAAGAAAAGAAAGACACAATGTTGTCGGAGGTAGCACAGTGCTCATTCAGTAAAGGCACAGCTAAACAGATGAGCTTTCAGTCTGGATTTTCATGTACCTAATGTTGGAGCACGTCTGATCATTTCTGGAAGCTGATTCCAGCTGCGGGGGGCATAGTAGCTTAAGGCCGATTCACCCTGCTTTGACTGAACACTTGGAATTTCTAGTTATATGACCCTAAACATCTGAGTGATCTGTTAAGTTTGTATTCAGTGAGCATATCTGTAATGTATTGAGGTCCTAGGCCATTTAGTGATTTATAGACAAGTATTAATACTTTAAAATCTATTCTGAATGTAACTGGGAGCCAGTATAAAGACCTGAGGACAGGTGTGATGTGCTCTGTGCAACTGTCTGACTGTCTTTTTGGGAAGGCCAGTGAGGAGGCCGTTACAGTAATCCACCCTGCTGCTGATAAAAGCATGAACAAGTGCTCACTGGAAACAAAGCATCTAATTCTTGCAATGTTTTTGAGATGATAGGATGCTGATTTACTGACTGCTTTGACATGAATACTGAAACTCAGATCTGACTCCAGAATCACACCAAAATTCTTGACCTTGTTTTTGTTATTTGACCCTTATTCAATTCACCTTTATTTGTATAGCGCTTATACAATGTAGATTGTGTCAAAGCAGCTTCACATAAAAGGTCACAGTAAATAGGAACAGTGTAGTTCAGTTTGTAGTGTTTAAGTTCAGTTCAGTTTAGCTCAGTTCAGTGTGGTTTAATAATCACTACTGAGAGTCCAAATATTGAAGAGCAAATCCAACGATGCGCAGCTCTACAGATCCTGAACCATGCAAGCCAGTGGCGACAGCGGAGAGGGAAAAAAAACTTCACTAAAGGCGGAAGTGAAGAAAAAAAACCTTGAGAGAAACCAGGCTCAGTTGGGCACGACCATTTTAATTTCTCCGCTGGCCAAACGTCTTGTGCAGAGCTGCAGTCTCAGTGGCGGAGGCTGGAAGCTGGCCTCAGCGAAGACTCGTCTGTCTCTGGAGCGTCATAGGAAACAGTCTCATGTTCTCCACTCTTCCATGACCATCGCAGTAGTTGTTCAGGATTCGGCCAGGTCCAGGATATGGAAACCTTGGGATCATCTCGTCGTTGGTCTTGGATCGAATCAGTGACTCTGCATAGTCTGAGGGCCTCGGGAAGAGTATCCCCAGGTGGAAATGGAGAATAAAGAAAATAATTAGCGTAGCTGATGTTCACAGTGTATATCAGCAAGATGCATAACCTGTGTGGAAGCCCCCTAAGTGGTGCACTAAGTGTATGCTTTACAGAGCCATTTACCATGCATTTACCTTGAGAACCTCCTCTCTTTTCCCAAACGCAATCACTTCAGTTTTCTCTTTGTTTAACTTTTTACTTTTGTTTTTCTTTTTTAAGTTTTGGCACATCCAAATGTTAATTTCATCAATGTATTGGCAGAGGGTGTCAATGGGGCTGTTGTCATTATGTAATAAGGCTAGGTAGATGTGACTTTCATCAGGATAGCTGTTGTAGGAGATTTGGTTTTTTCTCATTATTTGGCTCAGTGGCAGCATATACTGTAAAGGTTAAGCAGGAGGGGTGCCAGAATTGAACATTACTGTTTATAAAATGTATCCTGTTAAACCGAGACACTAAAGTATGTCAAAATGTACAATAATAAAATTAGCCTGCTTATATTTTATAGTAGCTATTATTTAAAGGGATAGTTCACCCAAAACTGAAAATCCTGTCATCATTTACAAACAACTCACTTGATCCTGACCCACGTGAGTTTTTTCTTCTGTTGAACACAAAAGATGCTACATTAAAGAAAGTTTCAAACCACTTAAATAATATTTGTTTTTCCTAGTATAGATGTCTATGGTTATAGGGTTTTAGCTTTCTTCAAAATATTTTTTTTAGTGTTCAAAAGAAAATAGAAAGTCATAAAGGTTTGGAACCAATGTTTGGGTGAGTAAATACTGAGTACATTTTCATTTTTGGGTGAACTATTTTAAGTAGGCAAAAATGTTATATTTGTGTTTTTGTCATTTTGTCCATGTCTTTTTATCATTTTACTTATTGTTACAACTCATGTACAGTTTGTGAAATTGTTCTGATAGAACAGATTGTTTTTCTGCTTATGCTGAAGGGGTATTTTTATTTATAATTTTAATTTTAATTTTAATTTAAAAATTATTTTGCATTTGTCTGTGCAGGTATTAAGCTAACAGGAGGAATTGGAAGCAAACGGCAAGGAATTTATGTGCAGGAGGTGGTGCTGAGCTCTCCTGCTAGCGAGGAGGGCACCATTCAGCCCAATGACAAGATTGTTTACATATGTGGGAGATGTACTCTGGGAATGACGCTGGAGGATGCTGTGAAAGTGTGTGAGAGCTCCCCACGCAAAGTCAGATTCAAAGCCATGAGGTGAGATTGGAGTATGATCAAAAGCAGCATTAATTATACAATGTCTCAGTGTTTCCTTTTGTCATTTGTTGAGTTAAAGGTTTTTTTTCTCATTCTTTTTTCCAGAGATGATCAACCAGTGATACCACGAGATAAATGGAATGGTATGTTTGATTTTGCAGATCTGCTTGAATTATTGTGACAATTTTTTCTAAAAAAAATTATATTTTTTATATGAGGTAAAAATGTATTTTTTGGATGATGCTTCAAACATATCCACTTTCAACCAATTCCAGATTTAGTTAAAAATGCATTAGACCATACTGTAAATGAACAGGCAACAAAAGTTTATATGTGATGATCATTATGAAATGTGCTTGGTGTCACGATGGTGCAGTGGGTAGAACAATCACCTCACAGCAAGAAGGTCAATGGTTCAACCTCGGCTGGGTCAGTTGGCATTTCTGTGTGGAGTTTGCATGTTCTCTCTGTGTTCGCGTGAGTTTCCTCCGGGTGCTCTGGTTTCCACCCCAGTCCAAAGACATGCCGAATGGGTGAATTGGGTTAGCTAAATTGTCCGTAGTGTATGAGTGTGAATGCAAGAGTTTATGGATATTTCCCAGTGTTGGGTTGTGGCTGGAAGGGCATCCACTGTGTAAAACATACGCTGGATAAGTTGTTCATTCCATTGTGGCAACCCCTGATTATTAAAGGGACTAAGCCGCAAAGAAAATGAATGAATAAATGAAATGTGCTCTAAGAAACCATGCCCAGACAAGATATTCATATAAAACATACTTTAGTATTACAATCATAACTGACGTCCAGATCCTTTATGTTTAGCGTCCTTTTTCACTCGATCATAAGCCATCGATCATTTAACGGCGGTTGCAAACTGGCTCATTGTGAAAACGTACCCCCATATACATTTCTGGAGAGCACGAATTATGTAGGAACGTATGGCTGCAAAATGATCGCTACGGGGCGATATGATGCCGCAGATGGTTTCTGTTTGATTTAGCGTTTCCAGCTGACCTCTTACCTCCATGTGGACAGCTTTTTCGTTTTTACCAGTTTGCCTAGTAGCTCGCCACATATGTCAGAGAGGAGTTGAGCGACAACGGGATTCAAATCTGGCAAAGAACGGTTCAAGAAAGCAGGTAAAACAAAAACAAAAGGCAAAAAAAAAATTAAATTAAGTAAAGGTGAGATCATGGTAAGATCTGAAAACATGGTAAAAATCAGGCGGCTGCGAGGTCTTTTTTTTCTCGACTGCTTTTGAAAACACTGTCAGTTGGGTTTAGTCGGTCAGTCAGTCAGTCAGTCAGTCGACAGCGGCCTCTGGTGGTCACAAGAGATGCTTATAAATGTGTTAATATTAGGTGGAAATGCTGTAGCTGGATAAATAATATGTCTTGGTCCAATTTTGATCAGAAAACTTTCTATTCCAGATGGAAGCAGAACACAACAAATATTTTCATTACATGATTTTGAGAGTGTGCTTGTATTATGGAGTCTGTGGAGTTACACATAGACTTTAACCTTCCCATGGGCGAGGTGGCAGCTCTGGCAGTCAGTGGGGTGTTTTCTCTTGCTCTGGGCACGTGGAGGCTTCGGCTGGGCTGCAGAGGGCAGTCGTGATCGACGTGTTTCAGCCTAGTCTGAAGTGACAGAAATGAGACGAAAAGCTGCTCAAGTGGTGCTCCGGAGCAGCCCGGGCTCTTACTGCATGCTTCACTGGACATCAACACATTTTCAGTGTCAACTCTTATTAGAGCACTTTAACCACTGTGCCTGTCAGGACTAATATGTGATTCTCTCGATTTTGGATTGCGGTGCATGTGCTTGGATTTTAGCACCATTTTTGCTCAGATTAGGTAAAGTACGATGAGTTTGAAATAGTTCTTGGAATTTTGAAATCATTTTAATGTAGGTGAGACTCGAGTATTTAAATCAATAATTGTGAACTTAAATTTTGCCTTACTCAATTTATCCACTGATATGTACACCAAATAGAACAAATAGAAAAATGTCAAACTATTCATCTCATTAAAATGTTATCGGAGCTTGCCTGTGTAAAACCTGTTGACGTGATTGCTGTGCTGTTGCTATGCAGTTGCGTAAGACACTGACTAACTTACTTAAGAGAGAACAATTATTATTATACACTCACCGGCCACTTTATTAGGTTCACCTTACTAGTACTGGGTTGGACCCTCTTTTGCCTTCAGGACTGGCTTAATCCTCCTTGGCATAGATTCAATAAGGTCTTGAAAATATTCCTCAGAGATTTTGGACAGAGATTCCTCATTGTCTTGTTCAAGAAACCAGTCGGAGATGATTTGCGCTTTATGACATGACGTGTTATCCTGCTGGAAGTAAATCAGAATATCCCATACACTGTGGTCATAAAGAGATTGACATGGTCAGCAACAATACTCAGGTAGGCTGTGGCATTGACAACATGCTCAACTGTATTAAAGAGCCCAAAGTGTGCCAAGAAAATACCCCCAAACCACAAAACCACTACCACCAGCCTGAACCATTAATACAAGGCAGAATGGATCCATGGTTTAATGTTTTTGACGTCCAATTCTGACCCTACCATCCGAATGTTGCAGCAGAAATCGAGACTCATCAGACCAGGCAACGTTTTTCCAATCTTGTCTTTGTGCACTTTTGTTGAGCCTGTGCGAGTTGTAACCTCAGTTTCCTGTTCTTAGCTGACAGGATTGGCACCCAGTGTGGTCTTCTGCTGCTGTAGCCCTTCTGCCTCAAGGTTGGAAATGTTGTAACGAGTGGTTATTCGAGTTACTGTTGCCTTTCTATTAGCTCGAACCAGTCTGGCCATTCTCCTCTGACCTGTGCGCCCACAAAACTGCCGCTCACTGCATATTTTCTTTTTTCACACCATTCTCTGTAAATTCTAGAGATCGTTTAAAGTCATTCACCTTTCTTCCTTATTCTGATGCACGGTTTGAACTGTAGCAGATTGTCTTCACCATGTCTATATGCCTTAATGCATTAAGTTGCTGCCATGTGATTAACTGATTAGAAATTTGAGTTAACAAGCAGTTGGACAGGTGTACTTAATAAAGTGGCCAGTGTGTAATTTAATCATTACTAAATGCTTGCCATTTATCAAAAAATTTATTTGAATGTCTAATATTAATTTAATAACAATACCATAAAAATCACTCTATCAAAATATATAATGTGTAATGGTTTTCAGATATATTTCTGAAACATCATATTTAAAAAAACGAAACAAATTGGTTTAGTCAAGTCCAGTTTATTCATCCTTGTAATGAGATGATATTTGCAGCATATACTTGCTCTGTCATTTGATTCACATTAGGTATATAAATACCTACCTGAATATATAGATACTTATAAAAGCAATATACTAATATAATAAAATATCTAGTCTACTGACCATCAACTAATAAAAACTTATTTATTAAACTTAAACTTAATAAAAACTTAATTGCTTGTGGGATAAATAATCATTTTAAAACGAAATGAGTTTATTCCTGACCATTTCCTTTCTTCAGGTTTGTTTGAATGGAAAGAGAAGAAAGGTTTCCCTCACCTGGAGGAGCCCATGTCACCTGACGTGCATTCAGCTCTTGCAGACGGTAAAGCCCTTTGGTTTCTTGTGTCTCTGTGGCAGTAGATCTGCACTGACAGACATGGCATGTCCTGCTTAGAGGGCAGCGGGTGCAGGATTAATTATTAGCAAGGGACATGGCCTCCACTGGCCGATCAAAGTGCGCTTTCGCTGTGTCTGATGAATAAAGGCCAGCTCATCTCGTGGGCATCCGGGTTGCTAGGAAACCGCTGGCCAGGAGGTCCGAAAGAGCTTCAAAAAGCAGACATAGTTTACCTTTAGTGGCATCAACACGCCTGCCGCTGGTATGGCAGC